>NC_058524.1:537414974-537718004 GCF_904849725.1 Hordeum vulgare subsp. vulgare | reverse complement strand
TGTCTTCTTCAGCATAGCGAGATAAGTCCAGAAATTCCCGCTGATAAGTATCCACAGTCTTGTTGCCATGGACCAGGTTGCAGAACTCACGCTTCTTCCGGTCCATGATTCCCTGAGGAATGTAGCGAGCACGGAAAGCAGCCTTGAACTTTGCCCAAGTGATGACAGTTCCAGCAGGCCGAGAGCGTATGTGGTTGTCCCACCATTGAGTAGCAGGACCCTTCGAGAATTAGGCGGCAAAGTTGGCATAGCTCGCGAGGGGCACATTGGCAGACTCCAGCTCATAAGCAATGTCACGGAGCCAGTCATCAGCATCAAGAGGCTGAGTTGAGCTGCGGTAGATCGCAGGGTTGAGGCAGCAGAAGTCTTGCAGTGTCACGTCTTGCTGCTGGTTCATGTTCGGCCTTTGAGACTGATCCATGAGCCCTCACATAAACTGGCGGTTCAGTTCAAACTATTGGATCATCCCCGCCATATACTCAGGAGGCGGGGGTGGTGCATCGTTGGCGGGGCCACGCGGGCGGCGAGCTAGTCTGCCATCGTGCTAAATATTTAACAGGGGTAGTTTAGTTTAAAGTAATTGCAAAGGCATCGCACGCATTCATGATGTAATCAAGCATGACGAATGGGAAATGCGATAGATACTTCATAGTAGTTGAGTTCGACATACACACCCATACATAAGTTCAATTACAGACCAACGATTACAAATTCGAAATTTGGCGATAACCTAGACGCATTAGACGATACCCTGGACTCACTAGGTGGCACGTAGGCACGCGGTGGAAGAGTATCACAACGAGATATAGCGAGAAGGCTACATCAACGTCGGAGAGGACGAACGAATCCTGGTAGCTGGCGGTGATAGAAGGTAGGAACACGACCCTGTGTCCCGTGGTGACTCTGGTGAGGGTACCGCATCCACTCTAGGAGTTGAGGTCCAAGTGCAGGGGTTCTACCCCCAACATTACTCCACTCGAGACCTGTTGGTAGCTCTTTCCTGCTCGGCTCGCGGATGTGCTTAGGGGGGACCCTCGGGTGGTGTGTGCTGCCTCTTGAGCTTGTGTTGGTTTTTCCCTTGAAGAGGAAAGGGTGATGCAGCACAGGAGCAGTAAGTATTTCCCTCAGTTTGAGAACCAAGGTATCAATCCAGTAGGAGAATCGAGGTCAAGTCCAAAGTACGTGCGCAAACACAAAAGAGCTTGCACCCAACGCTATAAAGGGGTTGTCAATCCCTTCAAGATTGATTGCAAAGTAAGATCTGAAGGCGGAAAGTGCAACGAAGTAAAAGTGAAAGGCTGAAAATATGGTGTGAAGTAGACCCGAGGGGCATAGTGTTCACTAGAGGCTTCTCTCAAAATAGCAAATAATACGGTGGGTGAACAAATTACTGTCAAGCAATTGATAGAACCGCGCAAAGTCATGACGATATCTAAGGCAATGATCATACATATAGGCATCACGTCCGAGACAAGCAGACCGATACTTTCAGCATCTACTACTATTACTCCACACATCGACTGCTATCCAGCATGCATCTAGTGTATTGAGTTCATGACGAACAGAGTAACGCCTTAAGCAAGATGACATGATGTTGAGGGATAAACTCAAACCAATGATGTAAACCCCATCTTTTTACCCTTGATGGCAACAACATGATGTGTGCCTTGCTACCCCTTCTATCACTCGGTGAGGTCACCGCACGGTATGAACCCAAAACCGAGCACTTCTCCCATTGCAAGAATCATAGATCAAGTTGGCCAAACAAAACCCACAACTCGAAGAGAATTACAAGGATATGAAATCATGCATAAAGAGATCAGAAGAAACTCAAATAAGATTCATAGATAATCTGATCATAAATCCACAATTCATCGGATCTCGACAAACACACTGCAAAGAATATTACATCGGATAGATCTCCATGAAGATCATGCAGAACTTTGTATTGAAGATCCAAGAGAGATAAGAACCCATCTAGCTACTAGCTATGGACCCGAAGGTCTATGGTGAACTACTCACGCATCATCGGAGAGGTCATGGTGTTGATGAAGAAGCCCTCTATATCCGAGTCCCCCCTCCGGAAGGGCACCAGAACGTGCCCGAGATGGGATCTTGCGGAGACAGAAGCTTGCGACGACGGAAAAGTATTTTCGTGGATCTCTCTCGCAGTTTTAGAATTTATAGGAATTTATAGGCGGAAGAGGTAGGGCAGACGAGCCACACGGGGCTCAAAAGCCTGCTAGGCACGGCCCCCCTGGGCTAGGGGGCTTGTGGGGTCCCCTGGTGGCCCCTGCCTTGGTTCTCACGTCTCGTGTGTATCTTATGTTCCGGAAAAAATCTTTTCTAAAGTTTTATTCCGTTTGGACACCGTTTAAAATCCTCCTCTGAAAAGGGTCAAAAACACGGAAAAAACAGGAACTGGCACTTGGCACTGAGTTAATAAGTTAGTCCAAAAAAAGATATAAAAGGCATACAAAACATCCAAAGTTTGACAAGATAATAGCATGGAACCATAAAAAGTATAGATACGTTGGAGACGTATCAGTGTGCTCAGCTCAGTTAACGCGTCGTAAAGACGAGCACGCGTAGCGTACAGCTCCATAGTTAGAGCTCGAAAAGCACGATCCAGTGCCTCGGTGTACTGCACTAGAACCAGCGCGTCATAGCGACGGGTCATGTAGGGGCGCAGACAACGACGTAGGATCGGTCGTTGCGCTCCCGAATGCTAGAAGTGTAGGCAGTGAGATCAGACCCAGTCTCATCCCCAGCAGGAGCATGCGGGATGTATGTGAAAGCACTCTCCTCTAGGTGAGGGTACGCTCCATGGAGAAGGGTGATAGCGATGTAGGCCGCATCATGGACGGCCATCTCGACCGACACTCCAATACCGCAGAAGACGTGGCGCTTGAGGGTGTCACCGCCCATCTGGTCGAAGATGCGAACCTCAGCCTGGTACTGGTACTGGTTGTTCTCACGGAAGTCCTCGTACACAGTGTACTCGGGGTACCAGCGATATCCCAGCCTGGTGAGGAGGTCGACCAAAATGGTCGGGAACCCAGTCGTCTCAGTGGCCTATGTCACGCGCATGATACGTCCATTTTGCATCATGCTTTCATGTTGATATTTATCGCTTTTTGGGCTGTTTATTCACTTCACGGTACAATACTTATGCCTTTTCTCTCTTATTTTGCAAGGCTTACAAGAAGAGGGAGAATGCCGACAGCTGGAATTCTGGCCTGAAAAAGGAGCAATTTTGAGATGCCTATTCTGCGCAACTCCAAAAGCCGTGAAAATCAACTTGGATTTTTTTTGGGATTTATAAAAAATAATGGGCCGAAGAAGTGCCAGAGGGGCGCTAGCAGGGGGCACAAGCCTGCTAGGCGCGGCCACCCCCTCGCCGCGCCTAGGGGGCTTGTGGGCTCCCAGCTGGCCCTCTGGCTCCCCCCTTTTGCTACAAGAAGGGTTTCGGTCTGGAAAAAATCAATAGGAGGCTTTTCGGAGGATCCGTCGCCGCCACGAGGCGGAACTTGAGCAGAACCAATCTAGAGCTCCCGTAGGACGATCCTGCCGGGGAAACTTCCCTCCCGGAGGGGGAAATCATCGCCATCATCATCACCAACACTCCTCTCATCGAAGGGGACTCGTCACCATCAACATCTTCATCAGCACCATCTCATCTCCAAACCCAAGTTCATCTCTCATAACCAATCTTCGTCTCGCGACTCCGATTGGTACTTGTAAGGTTGCTAGTAGTGTTAATTACTCTTTGTAGTTAATGCTAGTTGGATTACTTGGTGGAAGAGTTTATGTTCAGATCCTTGATGCTACTCATTACCTATCTGGTCATGAATATGATTATGCTTTGTGAGTAGTTACTTTTGTTCCTGAGGACATGGGATAAGTCATGCTATAAGTAGTCATGTGAATTTGGTATTCGTTCGATATTTTGATGTGTTGTATGTTGTTTTTCCTCTAGTGGTGTTATGTGAACGTCGACTACATAACACTTCACCATTATTTGGGCCTAGAGGAAGGCATTGGGAAGTAGTAAGTAGATGATGGGTTGCTAGAGTGACAGAAGCTTAAACCCTAGTTTATGTGTTGCTTCGTAAGGGGCTGATTTGGATCCACTAGTTTAATGCTATGGTTAGACTTTGTCTTAATTCTTCTTTAGTAGTTGTGGATGCTTGCGAGAGGGGTTAATCATAAGTGGGATGCTTGTACAAGTAAGGGCAGTACCCAAGCGCTGGTCCACCCACATATCAAACTATCAAAGTAACGAACGTGAATCATATGAACATGATGAAAATTAGCATGACAGAAATTCCCGTGTGTCCTCGGGAGCGTTTTTCCTCCTATAAGAGTTTTTCCAGGCTTGTCCCTTGCTACAAAAGGGATTGGGCCACTTTTCTGCACCGTTGCTACTTTTGTTACTTGCTACGAGTCATCTCACCAAACAACCACTTATTACCGATAATTTCAGTGCTTGCAGATATTTCCTTGCTGAAAGCCACTTGTCAGACCCTTCTGCTCCTCGTTGGGTTCGACACTCTCTTACTTATCGAAAGGACAAACATAGATCCCCTATACTTGTGGGTCATGAAGACTCTTTTCTGGCGCCGTTGCCGGGGAGTGAAACGCCTTTGGTAAGTGGAACTTCGTAAGGAAATATTCATATAGTGTGCTGAAATTTATGGTCACTTGTCACTACGGAAACTAATCCTTTCAGGGGCTTGTTTGGGGTATCTTCACCTCAAACGGAAGCACAAAGAGTTGCCCCTCAACCTGCTTCACCCACTGAAAATATTTGCTTTGAATTTCCTTCGGGTATGCTTGAGAAACTACTGGCTAATCCTTTTACATGAGATGGAACATCACATCCAGACTTGCATCTAATCTATGTAGATGAAGTTTGTGGTTTATTTAAGCTTGTAGGTTTGCATAAGGATGAGGTCAGGAAGAAGGTATTTCCCTTATCTTTGAGGGATAAGGCGTTGACATGGTATAGGCTATGTGATGATACTGGATCATGGAACTACAATCGGTTGAAATTGGAATTTCAGCAAAAGTTTTATCCTATGCATCTAGTACATCGTGATCGGAATTATATTTACAATTTTTGGCCTCGTGACAGAGAAAGCATCGCTCAAGCTTGGGGGAGGCTTAAGTCAATGTTATATTCATGCCCCAACCATGAGCTCTCGAGAGAAATTATCATTCATAACTTCTATGCTCGGCTTTCTCATGATGATCGCACCATGCTTGACACTTCTTGTACCGGTTCTTTTATGAAGAGAGATATTGACTTCAGATGGAATTTATTGGAGAGAATTAAACGCAACTCTGAAGATTGGGAGCTTGATGAAGGTAAGGAGTCAGGTACGAATTTCAAGTTTGATTGCGTTAAATCCTTTGTTGAAACAAATAGTTTTTGTGATTTTAGCGCTAAGTATGGACTTGACTCTCAGATAGTAGCTTCATTGTGTGAATCATTTGTTGCTCATATTGATCTCCCCAAAGAGAAGTGGTTTAAATATCATCCTCCTTTAGAAGTCAATGTAGTTAAACCCAATCTAGTTGAAGAGAAAGTCATTGCCTATAATGATCCTATTGTTCCCAGTGCTTACATTGAGAAACCACCGTTCCCTGTTAGGATAAAGGATCATTCTAAAGCTTCAACTGTGATACATAGAGGCTACATTAGAACACCTACACCCCCTGAGCAAGTTAGAGTTGAACCTAGCATTGCTATTATCAAAGATCTCCTGTCCGACAATGTTGAGGGACATAACATTCACTTCTGTGAAGATGCTGCTAGAATTGCTAAACCACACGCTAGAGACAAACATAGGCCTGTTGTTGGCACGCCTGTTGTTTCTGTTAAGATAGGAGATCATTGTTATCATGGTTTATGTGATGTGGGTGCTAGTGTTAGTGCAATACCTCAATCCTTATATGATGAAATCAAAGACGAGATTGCACCTGTTGAGATAGAGCCTATTGATGTCACTATTCAGCTTGCCAATAGAGATACTATCTGCCATGTGGGAATTGTTAGGGATGTTGAAGTCTTGTGTGGTAAAACGAAGTATCCTGCTGATTTCCTCGTTCTTGCTACCACCCAAGATAGCTTTTGTCCCATCATATTTGGCAGACCCTTCCTAAATACCGTCAATGCTCATATTGACTGTGAGAAGCAAACTGTCACTGTTGGATTTGAAGGCATGTCACATGAGTTCAATTTCTCCAAGTTTGGTAGACAACCTCATGAAAAGGAGTCGCCTAGTAAGGATGAAACTATTGCCTTAGCTTCTATTGCCGTGCCTCCTACTGATCCCTTAGAGCAATACTTGATTGAGCATGAAAATGATATGCATATGGATGAAAGGGATGAGATAGATAGAGTTGTCTTAGAACAATATCCTATCCTTAAGAATAATTTGCCTGTTGAACTGCTTGGGGATCCACCCCCACCAAAGGGTGATCCTGTGTTCGAGCTTAAATAGTTTCCTGATACTCTTAAGTATGCTTATCTTGATGAAAAAGAGATATATCCTGTTATTATTAGTGCTAGCCTCTCAGAGCATGAAGAAAAGAAGTTACTAAAAACTCTGAGAAAGCATCGTGCTGCGATTAGATATACTCGTCATGATCTTAAGGGCATTAGTCCCACTCTATGCCAGCACAAGATTAAAACCGATCCTGATTCCAAACCAGTTGTTGATCATCAAAGGAGATTAAATCCTAAGATGAAAGAGGTAGTAAGAAAAGAAATACTAAAGCTCTTGGAAACACGTATTATCTATCATGTTGCTCATAGTGATTGGGTGAGTCCGGTGCGTTGCGTCCCTAAGAAGGGAGGTATTACCGTTGTCCCCAATGATAAGGATGAATTGATCCCACAGAGGATTATTACTGGCTATAGGATGGTGATCGACTTTAGGAAATTGAATAAAGCCACTAGGAAAGATCATTACCCTTTGCCTTTTATCGACCAAATGCTAGAAAGACTGTCTAAACACACACACTTCTGCTTTCTAGACGGTTATTCTGGTTTCTCCCAAATACCAGTTGCACAAGCTGATCAGGAGAAAACCACTTTCACCTGCCCATTCGGTACCTTTGCTTATAGACGTATGCCTTTTGGCTTATGTAATGCACCTGCCACCTTTCAAAGATGTATGATGGCTATATTCTCTAACCTTTGTGAAAAGATTGTTGAGTTTTTCATGGATGACTTCTCCGTTTACGGGTCTTCTTTTGATGATTGCCTCAGCAACCTTGATCGAGTCTTGCAGAGATGTAAAGACACCAACCTTGTCTTGAATTGGGAGCAGTGCCACTTTATGGTTAATGAAGGCATCATCTTAGGACATAAAATTTCTAAAAGAGGTATTGAAGTTGGTAAGGCTAAGGTTGATGCAAGTCCATGATGACTTGTCTAGGCCGGAAAACGTTCTTGATGACCCACAACCTATTCATGATAGCTTTCCCAATGAGCAATTCAATGTCATCAATACTTTACGTAGTGCACCGTGGTATGCTGATTATGCAAACTATATCGTTGCCAAATATATACCACCTAGTTTCACATACCAGCAAAAGAAGAAATTCTTCTTTGACTTGAGACATTACTTCTGGGATGATCCTCACCTTTATAAGGAAGGAGTAGATGGTGTTATTAGACGTTGTGTACCTGAACATGAACAGGGACAGATCCTACAGAAGTGTCACTCCGAGGCCTACGGAGGACACCATGCGGGAGATAGAACTGCACACAAGGTATTGCAATCAGGTTTCTATTGTCCCACTCTCTTCAAGGATGCCCGTAAGTTTGTCTTGTCTTGTGACGAATGTCAAAGAATAGGTAATATCGGTAAACGTCAGGAAATGCCTATGAACTATTCACTTGTCATTGAACCATTTGATGTTTGGGGCTTTGATTATATGGGACCTTTTCCAAAATCCAACGGGATACTCATATCCTGGTTGATGTTGATTACGTCACTAAGTGGGTAGAAGCTATCCCCACTAGTAGTGCTGGCCACAACACTTCTATCAGGATGCTTAAAGAAGTTATTTCCCCTAGGTTTGGAGTCCCTAGATATCTAATGAGTGATGGTGGTTCACATTTCATTCATGGTTCTTTCCGTAAAACGCTTGCTAAGTACGATGTCAACCATAGAATTGCGTCCCCCTACCACCCTCGGTCCAGTGGTCAAGTAGAGCTAAGCAATAGAGAGATTAAACTAATTTTGCAAAAGACTGTCAACAGGTCTAGAAAGAATTGGTCTAAGAAGCTCGATGATGCACTGTGGGCTTATAGAACTGCCTATAAGAATCCCATGGGCATGTCTCCGTACAAAATGGTATGCGGTAAAGCATGTCATTTACCTCTTGAGCTAGAGCATAAAGCTTATTGGGCAATCAAAGAGCTCAACTTTGATTTCAAACTTGCTGGTGAGAAGAGGTTATTTGATATTAGCTCGCTTGATGAATGGAGAACTCAGGCATATGAGAATGCCAAGTTGTTCAAATAAAAGGTTAAGAGGTGGCATGATAAGAGGATACAAAAGCGTGAGTTCAATGTAGGTGATTATGTCTTGCTATATAATTCTCGTTTAAGATTTTTTTGCAGGCAAGCTTCTCTCTAAATGGGAAGGTCCCTATATTGTTGAGGAAGTATATCGTTTCGGTGCTATCAAAATCAACAACATGGAAGGTAATTGTCCGAGAGTTGTAAATGGGCAGAGAATCAAGCATTATATCTCAGGTACTCCCATAAATGTTGAAAGCAATATTATCAATACCATAACTCTGGAAGAATACCTAAGGGATATTTATCAGCCTGTTTCAGACTCCGAAAACGAAGAGGTATGTGATTCGGTAAGAAAACAGACTCCAAAACTTTTCCAGTAGGAATTTTTGTCCGTTTTGGAATATTTGAAAAATAGAAAAATTGGAAGTAGTCCGGAAAGCGCGAGGAGGCGACAAGCCTGCCAGGCGCGGGCCCACCCCGTGACCGCGTCTGGGAGGCTTGTGGCCACCTCGTGTGCCTCCTGGACTCCGTTTTCTTGCGGAGTACTCCTTCTGGTCGAAAAAAATCATTATATATTCTCCCGTAAGGTCTGGCCCTCGTATCACGCGGATTTCCTCTGTTTTCGTTTCGAGCCTGTTTTCTGCCGCAGATTTAGGTCAAGATGTCTTCTCAGGATTCAGAGGGGGATAGCTATGTGGCTGATTACCTTGCTAACCCCAAGGTCTATGGGGACTTGGGTCGTTATGGCTGGATCACTGATGAGGAAGAAAGATTATGAACCCAAGGGGAAGGAAGGAACAAGTTCCGATGAGGAGGAGGCTCCTCTACCTCCACCTGGAAACACCCATGTGGAGTTCAAGAAGTCGAGCCTCCCTGACTCAAGGAAGAAGCCTAAGACTCTGTTTATCCCTTCCCGTTTATTGCAGGAGAGTAAGCAGGAATTATGCCAAAGGGTGTTAAGGCTTGAAGCGGAAAATGATGATCTAAGGGAGCAGAATTTTATGCTCAAGTGGAAATTAAACAAGGTCAAGGCCTCTGCAACAACTCCACCACCATCACCTCCAAAGGAAGACAACTAAGCATGGGTATGGGCAATCCCCTTGGCTTGTACCAAGCTTGGGGGAGTTGCCCCGGTATCGTTTCACCATCACATGTTTTGCCTTTACCTTTGTTTTAGTTTGTTCCTTTTCAGTTTTCTCTTTCACTAGTAGAATAAAAGTTTAGTGTTTTAGTCTAGAGTTTTGCTTTGTGTCAACCCCGATGTATTCGAGCTCATGAGCCATATAATAAAGAGCGTCGTAGTTGAAGGGTTTTGCCTCTTGCCATGATCAAAAGAGTGAGAAAAGAACAAAAGCATGAAAGATCATGTAATGATCTTATGGAAAGTGGTGGCTTCACATATAAAAAGAATGATGATTGAAACTTGTTGAGGGTAGACAAACGTAGACCTTGGTCATTGTTGCAATTAATAGGAAGTGATAAAGAAGGAGAGGTGCACATATAAATATATCATCTTTGACACCACCTATGATTGTGAACACTCACTAAACTATTGCATGCTTAGAAGTAGATGCCGGACAAGGAAGACAACATAATGAATTGTGTTTGCTTGGTTTCGAACAATGTTATATGACTAGAGATCCCTTAGCATGTGACGATTGCTTCCACCTCATATTAGCCAAAACTCCCGCACCAAGTAGAGATACTACTTGTGCATCCATAAACCTTCAACCCAGTTTTGCCATGAGAGTCCACCATACCTACCTACGGATTGAATAAGATCCCTCAAGTAAGTTGTCATCGGTGCAAGCAATAAAAATTTCTCTATAATATGTATGATGTATTAGTGTGTGGAAAATAAGCTTTGTACGAACCTGTGATGAGGAAGACATAAAAGCGACAGACTGCATAATAAAGTTCTTTATCACAGGAGGCAATATAAAGTGACGTTGCTCCACACTAAGAGGACGCACATCCAAATCTCAAAAGCGCATGACAACCTTTTCTTCCCTCTGCGAAGGGCCTATCTTGTACCTTTACTTTTTGCCCTTGAAAGAGTCATGGTGATTGCTACAGCAACAGACAACAGCGCCAGAAATTGACACGTTGACAGAGACTGGCTTGCGTTGGTTTTTCCCTTGAAGAGGAAAGGGTGATGCAGCACAGGAGTAGTAAGTATTTCCCTCAGTTTGAGAACCAAGGTATCGATCCAGAAGGAGGGTCTCGTCAAGTCCAGAGTACATGCGCAAACACAAACAAGCTTGCACCCAACGCTTCAAAGGGGTTGTCAATCCCTTCAAGATTGTTTGCAAAGTGAGATCTGAAGGCGGAAAGTTCAACGAAGTAAAAAAGTGTAAGGCTGAAAATATGGTGTGGAGTAGACCCGGGGGCCATAGTGTTCGCTAGAGGCTTATCTCAAAATAGCAAATATCACGGTGGGTGAACAAATTAATGTCGAGCAATTGATAGAACCGCGCAAAGTCATGACGATATCTAAGACAATGATCATACATATAGGCATCACGTCCGAGACAAGTAGACCGATACTTTCTGCATCTACTACTATTACTCCACACATCGACCGCTATCCAGCATGCATCTAGTGTATTGAGTTCATGACTAACTGAGTAACGCCTTAAGCAAGATGACATGATGTAGAGGGATAATCTCAGACCAATGATGAAAACCCTATATTTTTACCCTTGATGGCAACAACACGATGCGTGCCTCGCTACCCCTTCTGTCACTCGGTGAGGTCACCGCACGGTATGAACCCAAAACCAAGCACTTCTCCCATTGCAAGAATCATAGATCTAGTTAGCCAGACAAAACCCACAACTCGAAGAGAATTACAAGTCTATGAAATCATGCATAAGAGAGATCAGAATAAACTCAAATAATATTCATAGATAATGTGATCATAAATCCACAATTCATCGGATCTCGACAAACACGCCGCAAAAGAAGATTACATCAGATAGATCTCCATGAAGATCATGGAGAACTTTGTATTGAAGATTCAAGAGAGAGAAGAAGCCATCTATTTACTAGTTATGGACCCGTAGGTCTATGGTGAACTACTCACTCGTCATCGGAGAGGTCATGGTGTTGATGAATAAGCCCTCCGTGTCCGAATCCCCCCTCCGGCAGGGCACCAGAACGTGCCCCAGATGGGATCTTGCGGAGACAGAAGCTTGCGGCGGCGGAAAAGTACTTTCGATGATCTCCTGATTTTTTTCGGATTTTTAGAGAATATATAGGCGCAACCCCTAGGTCAAAGGGTGTCTAGGGGGCCCACAAGCCTGTCGGCCCCCTGGACACCCTTTGACCTAGGGGTTGCGCCTATATATTCCCTAAAATTCCCAAAACCGCGGCCTCCCCCCTGGCCGCGGGGTGAGGGCTTATGGGGCCCCTGGGGTCCCCCTGCCTTTGCTCTCAAGTCTCCTGATCTTCTTCCGTTACGGAAAAATTCTTTTCGGGGATTTTATTCCGTTTGGACTCCGTTTCAAAATCTCCTCTGAAAGGGGTCAAAAACATGGAAAACAGGAACTCGCACTTGGCACTGAGTTAATATGTTAGCCCCAAAAAATATATAAAAGACATGCAAAACATCCAAAGTCTGACAAGATAATAGCATGAAACCATAAAAAATTATAGATACGTTGGAGACGTATCAAGCATCCCCAAGCTTATCTCATGCTCGTCCTCGAGTAGGGAAGTGATAAAGAATAAATTTTTGATGTGGAATGCTACCTAGCATAGTTGTCCTTCGCAACTTCTTTCACATGACATGAATGTTCAGATTTGTAAGATTCAAAACACTAGTTTGCTATTGACATGAAAACAATAATACTTCAAGCAAACTAGCAAAGTAATCATGAACTTTCAAAATAACAAGGTCAAGGAAAGTTATCCCTACAAAATCATATTGTCTGGCTGTGCTCCATCATCCTCACACATCTAATGTAAATCATGCACAACCCCGGTATTGGCCAAGTAATTTTTTTTGCACTCTTACTTTCTCAAACCTTTTATAACTATCACGTAATACATGAGCGTGAGCCATGGATATAGCACTATAAGTGGAATAGAGTGTGGTGGTGGTCGTGAGACAAAAAGGAGGAGATGGTCACATTGACTCGGCGTATCAAAAGGCTATGGAGATGCCCATTAATAGATATCAATGTGAATGAGTAGGGGTTATCATACAAGAGATGCACTAGAGCTATAAGTATGTGAAAGCTCAAAAGGAAAACTAGTGGGTGTGCATCCAACTTGCTTGCTCACGAAGACCTAGGGAAATTTTGAGGAAGCCCATCATTGGAATATACAAGCCAAGTTATATAATGAAGATTCCCACTAGCATATGGTAGTGACAAAGCAATAAGCTCTCAATAATGAAGAACATGGTGCTATTATGGAGCACAAGTGTGGAAAAAGATAGTAGCATTGTCCCTTCTCTCTTTTTCTCTCTTTTTTCAATTGGGCTCTTAGGCCTCTTTTTTTCTCTTTTTCTATTTTTGGGCTCTTTGGCCTCTTTTTTTTATTTCCTCTCATGGGACAATGCTCTAATAATTATGATCATCACACTTTTATTTACTCACAGCAGAAAATGATGATGACTCTATAGGAAATGCCTTCGGCAGTGTATCGGGATGTACAACGATCTAGCATGGCGGATGACGTTGAAACATCTCGCTAGCTATCTTACGATCATGCAATGGCAATATGAGAGTGATGGCACAAGTCATGAGACAGAACGATGGGAGTTGCATGGCAATATATCTCGGAATGGCTACGAAAATGTCGTAGTAGGTAGGTATGGTGGCTGTTTTGAGGAAGGCATATGGTGGGTTTGTGCACCGGCGAGAATTGCGTGGCACTAGAGAGGCTAGCAATGGTGGAAGGTGAAAGTGCATCTATACCATGGACTCAAATTAGTCATGAAGAACTCACATACTTGTTGTGAAAGTTTTTATTAGTAATCGAAACAAAGTGCTAAACGCATACTCCTAGGGGAAGGGTTGGTAGGTGTTAACCATCGCGCGATCCCGACCTGAACACAAAGGATGACAATCAATAGATCAATTATGCTCCGACTTCCTAACAAAGCGGTTCACCATACGTGCATGCTACGGGAATCACTAACTTCGACACAAGTATTTCTAGATTCACAACACCCTACTAACATAGCTCTTAATATTACCAAATCTTCGTCTCAAAACTAATTGAGAGGAATCAAAACTTCTCTTTCTACTCAATGCACATGAAGATGGAGGTTTTTGCATCCTCTTTGGGTACCTATCACATTTGGGCCTACTTGCATAGCATAAGCCAACTACCAAATCACGCACCGTCGTGCTCTAAAAGATATAAGTGAAGCACAATGAGCAAAAGTATCTAGCTCAAAAGATATAAGTGAAGCACTATGAGCATTCTAGCAAAATCACAATGAGTGCATGCCTCTCTCTCTTAAAAAGGTGTGCAGCAAGGATGATTGTGACACAACTAAAAGAAAAGACTCCTAAGATACAAGACGCTCCAAGAAAAAAAATATCATGTGGTGAATAAAAAATAGCTCCAAGTAATGTTACCGATGGGTTGAAGACGAAAGAGGAATGCCTTCCCGCGGCATCCCCAAGCTTAGGCTTTTTGGTGTCCTCGAATTTGGCCCGGGATGCCTTGGGCATCCCCAAGCTTGAGCTCTTTCCACTCCTTATCTCTTTGTCCATGATAACATCACCCAAAACTTGAAAACTTCACAACACAAAACTTAAACAAAAACTCGTGATAACATTAGCACAAGAAAACAAACTACCACTTTCTTTTGGTACTGTAGCAACCTTGAATTCTATATATATTGGTGTTGGGCTACTGTATTCTCACTTTTCCATGCCTAGTACCCCCCCGATACTAACCATAGTTTCATCAAAACAAGCAACCAACTCAACAAAAACAGAATCTGTCAAAAACAGACCAGTCTGTAGCAATCTGTATACTTCGTATACTTCTGGTACCTCAAAAATCTGAAAAATTATGACGGCCTGGGAAAAATTCATATCAACTAGAAGCAAAAATAATCAACTCAAAATATCTTTCTGGATAAAAATGAAAAATCATCTCGTGAGCGAAAAGTTTCTGTCTTTTTTCAGCACGATCAAACAACCATTACCAAGACTAGTCATAAAGGTTTTTCTTGGCTCAAACACAAAAAGAAACACAAAAAACACAACCACGACAGAATTGTGATGGTGTGGACGCAACAAAACAGAAAGAATAAGATGAATTCATTGGGTTGCCTCCCAACAAGCGCTATTGTTTAACGCCCTTAGCTAGGCATAAAAGCGATAGAATCACGTATCGTTGTGTTTGGTGCTCAAACCATAAGTGGCCCTCAGCATGGATTCATAAGGCAATCTTATTTTCTTTCTAGGAAATTGTTCCATGCCCTTCCTTAAAGGAAATTGAAATCTAATATTCTCTTCCTTCATATCGATGATAGCACCAATAGTCCTTAGGAAAGGTCTACCAAGAATAATAAGGCATGTAGGATTGCAATCAATGTCAAGCACAATGAAATCCACGGGTACATAGTTCCTATTTGCAATAATAAGAACATCATTGATCCTTGTCATGGGTTTCTTGACAGTAGAATCAGCAAGATGCAAATTAAGAGAACATTCTTCAATCTCATTAAAATCCAGAACATCACATAAAGACTTTGGAATCGTGGAAACACTAGCACCCAAATCACACAAAGCATTGCACTCATAGTTTTTGATTTTGATTTTGATGTAGGATCCCACTCATCATGAAGCTTTCTAGGGATAGAGACTTCCAATTCAAGTTTCTCTTCAAGAGATTTTATCATAGCTTCGACGATATGATCGGTAAAGGCCTTGTTTTGGCTATAAGCGTGTGGAGAGTTTAACATAGATTGCATCACAGAAATGAATTCAATCAAGGAGCAACTATCATAATTGAATTCCTTGAAATACACGGTAGTAATTTCATTACTACTCAAAGTTTTAACATCTTCTACTCCACTTTCAATGCTTTTAGCATCAAGATAGATGGACTTCGAATCATTGGGGCACTTTGAAAGGATCGATATGGTTGACTAGAGGGGGGTGAATAGACAACGACCACTTTTTAATTAAACTTAGCAAGTTATGGTAAACAACATATGGGTTCACAAATATTACGACAATGAGGTGAACCCTAATGAAGCTAACAACGAGAGCTTATTAAGACAAGTAAGATATAGACAACAACATAAGCATACACAAAGTAAGGGTTAGAGATAACCACAAGTGGAACCGATGGAGACGAGGATGTGTTACCGAAGTTCCTTCCCTTTGACAGGAAGTACGTCTCCGTTGGAGCGGTGTGGAGGCACAATGCTCCCCAATAAGCCACTAAGGCCACCGTATTCTCCTCACGCCCTCACACGATGCAAGGTACCGTGATTCCACTATAGGTGCCCTTGAAGGCGGCGACCGAACCTTTACAAACAAGGTTGGGGCAAACTCCACACAAAGCTTGGAGGTTCCCAACACGACCACGAAGCTTCACCACAATGGAATATGGCTTCGAGGTGACCTCAACCGTCTAGGATGCTCAAACACCCAAGAGTAACAAGATCCGCAAGGGATTGGTGGGGGAATCAACTTTTCTCTTGGTGGAAGTGTGGATCTAGGCCTTCTCAACCAATCCCTAAAGAATCAACAAGTTTGATTGGCTAGGGAGAGAGATCGGGCACTTTTGAGCTTAGGGAGCAACAATGGAGCTTGGGAGGGTAAGAGATGAGGTTCCACAGCTAGAAGAACCCTTTATATAGTGGGGGGGAATCCAACCGTTTTCCCCACTCTCTGCCCGTGCTCCAGCGGTACTATCGCTGGCTGCAGCGGTACTACCGCTGGCACTCCAGCGGTACTACCGCTGGGCCCCTGGTAGTGCAAAGGCACTACCACGGCCAAGAAAGTCTTCGCAAAAAGGTCCGTCCACGTACAACCGCTAGGCAGGCGGTACTAAGCTCCTGGAGTGGTACTACCGCTGACCAGGGGCGGTACTACCGCCAGCTAGCGGTACTACCGCTGGCTGCAGCGGTACTACCGCTAGCGCGAGCGGTACTACCACTAGGGCCAGCGGTACGACCGCTTGGCCCAGCGGTACTACCGCTGGGGGACCATTTTGCAAAGAGGAAAGAAACACAGAGGCGGGAGCCACTCTAAAGATGCAGGTTAGGTAAAATATGTGAAGTGTGCGTGTGCAAAGATTGATTCCACCCAAACCTTTCCACTACGGTTCCCCTCTTAATAGTACGGCTTTCCTATGACTCAAATAAAGAGAATCGTAGAGAACGTCGGTCTTCTGTTCCATGAACGAAGGGGGGCGAGTCGTCTTGTGCCGTTGACGTGTGTTATCTGAAATCTTAATCACACAAACGATTAGTCCTTTGTGGTACTGTCATCAATCACCAAAATTACTTAGGCATAAAATATGCCCCAACAATCTCCCCCTTTTTGGTGGATTGATGACAATACCGGATTTGCACATAGAATAATATGAGAACCAAAAGATATAGAAATATGGCAATAAGGAGCATATGACTCACAACATATGATGGAAATAAATCGCACACAAGTTCATGTCCCACAAAAGATAGCAAAATAGAAGCAAACCAAGTTCGAAGCAAAACACGAAGGATAAGCAAAGCAAAGCAAAAGTTCGACTCTCAAAGCAAATCTCCTAGACTCTCTCCCCCTTTGGCACAAGACACCAAAAAGGGGCACACCTAACGCCACAGGTGGTTACTCCTCATCCTCAGCATCGCCAGACTCGTCCGTACCCTCCGGTTCGTCCTGCTCCTCCTCTTCCTCCTCAGCGCCAGACCACTGGTACCCTTGAGCCCGCATCCAAGTAGCCTCTGGAGTTATGTCGTCCTCTGATCCGCTGGAGATGTCAACACCAAGAGTCCTTAGGACACGTTTGTGCCTCTGACGATTCTCCTTCTGAGCCACGTGCGTCTGGTACTGGCCCTTAGCATGCATACAGAATAGAGTATTCATCTTATCCTGCAGTTTGATGGCCCAAGATGGCATGGCAGAAGGGCGGGACTGAGAGGCGGTTCCTGTGTCAGCGGCAGTTTCTGTGTCAGTGTCCATGTGCTGAGAGGAGGTTGATGGGTTGGCCCATTTATCCTTGACATGAAGCTTGACACGATCGTGCACAATATAGTCAGCCTGAATGTATAACTCCTCCTGCGGATAGGTGTCCTGCCACTTCTGACGGATATAAGCGAACAGATAGGGCCCGTAGATGGGAACCTTGCGCATCATGATGCAGTTCCAGAGCTCAGTGAACATCACATCAGAAATATCAAGAGGGGCAGACTCCTTAGTCATAGCCTCCTCACAGAGCAGCAGCATCTCAGCCAGAGAGCCATGAACCTCGTCGAAGTTGCCAATGCGAGGGAAGAGGGTGTTGCGAAAGATCCGATGCATGATGTCCAGATGCTTGGGGAGCACACCCTTCTTCACATAGAGTTGCTGCAATCTGTCCTTAGTGGGAGCCCTATCAGTGGGAGTTACAGCATGAGGACGCGACCCAAGTGGAGTGTCAGCTCCCTGGCACTCAACCTTGAGGAAAGCCATGAATTCACGCCAGGTACGAGTCATCTTCTGAGTCCCAGTCATCCACACCATGGAGCGCTCGTCATCTGGAGAGAAGTGAACCGTGACATAGAACTAGGCAACAACATTGGGGTCAAAGTCTGTCTTGCAAGTGATGATGTCCTTGATGCCGAGTTTGTCAATCACAGAAAGAGCATCACCAAAGTAGTCCAAGTTCCGCTGAAGATGAGTTAGGTCAATCCACTGAACGGGGACAAAGTTATTCTTGAAATTCATGACAATATCACGGTAGATCCTGCAGTGATCCCTTGCCCAAACATGCTCAACATTCTTGATCACAGCCCGCTCTTGGAGATAATGGTTTTGAGTGCGGAACCGCAGAAAGTCCTTAGGGGGCATTGTGCGGACATTGATCCCCTTGTCCTTGTGTGCGGTCTTTTTGAAGGCCTGCTTTTTGGGTTGTAGACCTAAAGTGGCGGAGCCCTCTGGAGCCTCTGGGTTGCCATAATGCTTTGACTGCGTGTCCCGTGAGGGGTTCGAACGGCGAGCACCACCTGTGACACAAAACACACACCGACAAGGAGCGACAAAAAGAGTCAAGGCAATGAACTAGAAAAGGCAGAAAAGTAAACACTCATTGCCAAGCACATGAGAAGAATACACAGTGAATCCTCCTGGCGGTAGTACCGCTACCCCTGGCAGTAGTACCGCTGGGGTCCTGGCGGTAGTACCGCTACCCCTGGCGGTAGTACCGCTGCAAATGTCACAACGGGGCCTAGGAGAAGAGAAGAACATGGGCAAATGACAAGTAAGTGGAAAAAGAAGATAGCACCAGAAATATATACTGACTTGTCATTTTATATCCTTTCTTCGATATGAGAGAAAGGTGGGGGCGGTGGCCGAGGCCACCTATGTTTGAGACAACGGTATGACACCGCGAAGAATTATCCTTGGGTTCATGACCAATGCTCGTCTTTGAAGCACAAGTGCCATTTGACAATGGCTAAAGTGAAAGACTAGATTGATTTATGCATAATGGGGGAGGGAAAGTTCATTGAGAGAACAACACTCCCCCTATGTCCATGCCTACATCTAGACGAAGATAGAATGTAAAGTGAGGTGCAACATGCCTAGCTTCAATCCACATTACTTGAATCAATGATATTTAGCTCATGCCTTAACTCCCGGAACCTTTCTTCATCTAGAGGCTTAGTGAAAATATTTGCAAGTTGCTCTTCAGTGTGGATGAAGTGAACCTCAATATCACCTAGCTTGATATGTTCACGAATAAAGTGATGGCGAATATCAATATGTTTGGTTTTGCTATGTTGCACTGGGTTGAGGGAAATCTTGATAGCACTTTGATTGTCACATAGAAGAGGCACTTTGTCACAAGTGACACCATAATCCTTTAAAGTTTGCCTCATCCATAGCAATTGTGCACAACAACTTGCAGCTGCCACATACTCAGCTTCGGTGGATGATAAAGAGACGCAATTCTGCTTCTTTGACGACCAACTTACCAATGAGCGACCAAGGAATTGGCATCCTCCAGACGTTGACTTCCTCTCCACACAATCTCCTGCCCAATTTGAGTCAGAATAGCCAACTAGATTGAAGTTTGCTCCTTTGGGATACCAAAGGCCAAAGTTTGGGGTATGAGCCAAATATCGAAAGATTCGCTTAACAGCCATGTAATGACTTTCTTTTGGTGCGGATTGAAACCGTGCACATATCCCTACACTCAACATAATATCCGGTCTAGATGCACAAAGGTAAAGGAGGGATCCAATCATGGAGCGATATACCTTTTGATCCACTGCTTTACCATTGGGATCACTGTCAAGCTTGCATCTTGTTGGCATGGGGAATTTGACCGGTTTGACATCTTCGAGCTCGAACCGTTTGAGCATGTCTTGAGTGTACTTGGCTTGTAGGATGAATGTCCCTTCTAGACCTTGTTTAATCTCAAACCCGAGGAAGAACTTCAACTCTCCCATCATGGACATCTCAAACTTCTCAGTCATTAGTGCAGCAAATTCTTCATTGAAGTAAATGTTAGGAGAGCCAAAGATAATATCATCAACATATAGTTGGCATATGAACAAATCCCCTTTAACCCTCTTAGTAAAAAGAGTGGGATCTATCTTCCCAATTTCAAACCCACGATCTTGTAACAACTCAGTAAGATACTCATACCACGCACGTGGGGCTTGTTTAAGGCCATAGAGTGCCTTATTAAGTTTGTACACATGATTGGGGAGCTTAGGATGTTCGAATCCCGGGGGTTGTTTGACATAGACCAACTCATTTAAAGGACCATTAAGAAAGGCACTTTTCACATCCATTTGTTGTAATTTGAAGTTATGATGAGAGGCAAATGCAAGCAACATGCGAATAGATTCTAGACGAGCAACAGGGGCAAAGGTTTCACCGTAGTCGATACCCTCGACTTGGGAGTAGCCTTGAGCCACCAATCTTGCCTTGTTTCGAATCACAATCCCATTGGCATCTTGCTTGTTCTTGAATATCCATTTGGTCCCGATGACATTATGTTCCTCCGTTGGTCTAGGTACTAAATCCCAGACTTGGTTGCGCTCGAAGTTGTTAAGTTCTTCATGCATGGCCATAAGCCAATCCTCATCATCGAGCGCTTCTTGTACCTGTTGAGGTTCACAATACGAAACAAACACGTGATGCTCACAATAATTCCAAATCTGTTGATGGGTGGATACTCCCCTTTTCAAACTGCCAAGTACATTCTTCATAAGATGTGACTTGACTCTCAGCTTGTTCGCAATCTTGGCTGCTCGACGCTCCAAGAGTTCTTCATTAGATAACGGGGGAGCATCGACTTGTTTACTTTGCTTGCCCTTGCGTCTTGAGCCGGCTGTTGGTGATGCAGAAGGGAATTGTGAGACAGTCTCCTGGTCATCTTGTCCTTCGACTTGAGCAGGTTCACTAGTTTGTTCTTGTATTTGTGGTTGCTCTTGATCTTGATCGTGTGCTTCTACTTGGTCTGGATCTCGTGGTTGCACTTGATCTTGATCATGAGCAGGTTCGGAGTCTTGGGAGAGTGCTTGAATATCCTGAGACACTTCATCATTGTTGGGCAATTTATCTTGACCTTGAGCTTGTTCATTTTGTTGAGAGTCTTCTCTCTGTTCATCGGAAGCGTGTGGGACTTGTGGAGGTGATGGCTCCACTTGAGTAGAGCATTGTCCTTCTCCTTCGACCACAAGGGGTTCCTCAATGGAGAGTATTTGACCAATCCCCATTCTTCTTATGGCTTGGGGAGGAATTTCATCACCTACATCACAAAGACCACTTTGCTCCACTTGGGAGCCATTATTTTCATCAAACTCCACGTTACACGTCTCCTCAATGAGTCCGGTGGACTTGTTGAGGACACGGTAAGCATGAGAGTTTGTAGCATAACCAACAAAGATGCCCTCATGTGCTCTAGAGTCAAATTTAGCTAACCATGCACCTTTCTTGAGAATGAAACACTTACAACCGAATACCCGGAAGTACTTGAGATTGGGTTTGTTTCCAGTTAGAATCTCATACGGAGTCTTGTTCAAGCCTTTGCAAATACAGAGCCGATTGGATGCATGACATGCTGTGTTGATGGCCTCTGCCCAGAAGTTATATGGAGATTTGAACTCTGCCATCATTGTCCTTGCGGCGTCTATCAAGGTCTGGTTCTTCCTTTCTGCCATGCCATTTTGTTGAGGGGTATATGGTGCAGAATATTGGTGTTTTATTCCCTCGTCACCTAGAAACTCATCCAAGGTGTAGTTCTTGAACTCGGTGCCGTTGTCACTTCTAATCATCAAGATCTTTGCTTCATGTTGATGTTGGGCTTCATTAGCAAAGTTGATGACAGTTTGTTGAGTTTCACTCTTCTTTTTGAAGAAATATACCCAGGTATATCTTGAGTAGTCGTCAACGATCACCAAGCAATACTTTCTGCCTCCAAGACTATCAAATGATGGAGGACCAAACAGATCCATATGGAGAAGCTCCAATGGCCTCTTAGTGTAGATAAGAGTCGTTGGACGGTGAGCAGTTTCATGAATCTTTCCTCCAATGCAGGCACTGCAAACACGATCTTTAGCAAAACTCACATTTGTTAGTCCACGAATATGGTCCCCTGTCAGAAGGCTTTGCAAAGATCTCATATTGACATGAGCTACACGGCGATGCCAAAGCCAGCCCACATCAACTTTAGCCATTAAACATGTCGCGGTCTTAGTGGGTCGCTTTGAGAAGTTCACCACATAAAGACCATTTTCGACATATCCAACATAGGCTACTTTAAGAGTCTTTCTCCTCAGGAGGACCACAGTATCAAGATTAAAGAATGTGGAAAAACCCATAATTCTGAGTTGACGAACCGAAAGTAAATTGTAGGCAAGTGACTCAACAAGCATGACCTTCTCAATAGATAAATCTTGAGAGACGACCACCTTACCAAATCCCAATACCTTTGACGAGGATGCATCGGCGAATTGGACATGGGTGGGCATAGATGGAGAAGGATGCACATCCACCACTAAGTCCTTGCTTCCGGTCATATGATTTGTTGCTCCACTATCGAGCAACCATGACACCCCACCGGAAGCAAACTCCTGCAATAGATCAAGGCTTGGTTTTAGGTACCCATTTTTTAATGGGTCCTTTCATGTTAGAGACAAGGGTCTTAGGAACCCAGATAGCCCATTCAATATGCTCATCGTAGGAACCAACAAATCTGGCATAAACATGCCCATCACTAGCACGACATAAGACATAAGAAGAATTAAGTTTGTCGGCTGTGTTAGTAGGAATGGTTTTGCCCTTCTTGAGGTTTCCATAGTCCACCTTGTTCATGTTCACCTTCTGATTCCCCTCACCCTCTTTGACAAAGATGTCCATGAGGGTAGGAGATCGTTTGTTCCTGATCCTCCTTTTACCTTTTGACTTGGAGGTAAGTCCAAGTCCCTCCTTTCCTACAACACCTTTTTGAGTGCTCAAGAGGTCGTTCAGGCTCTTCTCACCTTGTATGCATGCCACAAGGCCCTTCTCAAGTTTCTCCTTTAACTTGGCATTTTCCTCCACAAGATGTACATGCTCACAGCAGGGATTAGTTGCACAAGCATTATCAATTAACACAAAGGGAGGACAAGTAGAGATCTCCTTGGTAAGCTTTGCTTGGAGTTGATCATGAGACTCTTTCACAGAGAAATGAGCACCTTTCAAGACCTTGTGGGCCTTGTCGAGTGTGTCAAACTCCTCCTTGAGTCTGTCATGGCCAACCCCAAGAGCATACTTTTCGGACTTAAGCATACGAGTAAGAACAACATCATGATCTAGTTTCTTTTGCATTTTAGCGTAGTCATCGTTGTATGACTCCTCAAGAGCCAAACAAAGAGTGCGCTCCTTTTCTAGAGCAAGAGATAATTCAACAATTTCATCGGCATAGTCACGACTGTGTCCCTGAAGCTCGGAGATGGTCTCCTCATGAGACTCAATGAGGTCAGTGGCCTCACCCAGTTGTTCCAAGAGAGCAACAAAGTGCTTCTTGGATTCTCCCTTAATAGTGCACAGAAACTTGTCAAGATCATGCTCATTAAGTTCCACAACATCACTATCATCAACACAGTTTAATAATGAAGGAGCAGTAGCGATGTTGGTCTTAATGATGGGAGTTACCTGATTGATACCTTTTGCCATGAGGCACTTGGTGATGTGGTTCTTGTTGGGGGCGTTGAAAAGAGACACCTTCTGGGAGAGGTAGTGGCAATAGCAACAGTTGTTATTGCCACTGTATCATCATCATCATCAACATCATCGGAAGGGTACTCTTCAAGGGCCACCATCCCTTTTGGGTGAGGTTTCTTCACAAAGTTGTTCTTGATGGGGAATGATTTGGTTTTGTCTTTGCGAATGAGCTTGCCCCCGTTGTCTTCCCTTTTCTCATAGGGACATTCGGCCATGAAGTGACTCACGTTACCACAGTTATAACATGTCCTTACTCGTTGTTTGGGTTTGAATCCACTCGACTTGTTCTTGGTGAAGGTGGGTCTTGAGTTCCTCTTGTTGCCCCAGAATTGCATTGATGCAAGAGCCATGTGCTCATGATAGGAATACTTTGTGTCTTCAGGGCAGCTCTCTTCTTCATCATCCTCTTCTTCTTCTTGAGGCATTGCTTTTGCTTTCAACGCAAGGTTGGGTGAAGTTGTCTTTGAGCGAACACGAGCAAGTGCATTGTCGGCTGTTTCGTTCATGATTGACATTGCAATGAATTCATCCAACACCTCACTGGAAGACAAGGAGTGGAAGTCTGGCCGCTGACGAATGACAGATGACATGGCTTTGTTGAAAGGCATGATGGCTTTGAGAAACTTGCGCTTGACCCATGTATCATCCACATCCTTGCTCCCATGATCCTTGAGTGCCACAGCAATAGCAGTCACCCTCCGATAGAGATCACGAGGGTCCTCGTCTTCCTTCATCACAAATTCATCGGCCTTATCAAGTATCACTTCATAGTTGTATCGTTGAATGCTTGAGCTTCCCTTATACAACACCATAATATGCTCCCAACAATCCTTGGCCAATGTGAAGGGACGCAAGTGAGGAAGATCTTCAGGTGGCACTGCGGACTGGAGAATGAACAAAGCGGAGTGATTGTATTGATTGTCTGCATCTTCTCTTGGTGTGAGGTTGCTTGGATCATGAGGATAATATCCTTGTTCGATGATTCTCCACAAGTTTGTTGAGCTGTGATTCAAATGAGACTTAATAGAAAATACCCAGTTAGCAAAGTCACCTTTTACAAGCTTAGGAGGAGGACCAACAGGATTAAGACGCGGTGCGGGAACGGATCCTCCATAGGCCATGGGGGGTGGAACTAAGGCATATGTTCCAGTCCCATCCTTTTCGTGAGATGAGGAAGGTCGCATACCTTTAGCCGCTTCCTTAGAGGAGTTGGCCTCTGAATCGGTGACGGTGGGTTTAACCACTATAGCCGGTTCGGGAGAACTTTTAAATCCCTCAATTAACTCTTTAAGCATGGTCTTGACTTCGTTCGTCAAGGACGTCTTGAGGGCGGCCATAGCCGTATTCAAGTCGTCCCTTGTGACCGAAGTCAAGTCCATGGCCTCGGGTTGCCCATGGTTAATTCCCTCTTCGCCTTCCATACTCTTCGGGTGGTTAAACCCTTAATAAAGAGACGTGGCTCTGATACCAATTGAAAGGATCGATATGGTTGACTAGAGGGGGGGTGAATAGACAACGACCACTTTTTAATTAAACTTAGCAAGTTATGGTAAACAACATATGGGTTCACAAATATTACGACAATGAGGTGAACCCTAATGAAGCTAACAACGAGAGCTTATTAAGACAAGTAAGATATAGACAACAACATAAGCATACACAAAGTAAGGGTTAGAGATAACCACAAGTGGAACCGATGGAGACGAGGATGTGTTACCTAAGTTCCTTCCCTTTGAAAGGAAGTACGTCTCCGTTGGAGCGGTGTGGAGGCACAATGCTCCCCAATAAGCCACTAAGGCCATCGTATTCTCCTCACGCCCTCGCACAATGCAAGGTACCGTGATTCCACTATAGGTGCCCTTGAAGGCGGCGACCGAACCTTTACAAACAAGGTTGGGGCAAACTCCACACAAAGCTTGGAGGCTCCCAACACGACCACGAAGCTTCACCACAATGGAATATGGCTTTGAGGTGACCTCAACCGTCTAGGATTCTCAAACACCCAAGAGTAACAAGATCCACAAGGGATTGGTGGGGGAATCAACGTTTCTCTTGGTGGAAGTGTGGATCTAGGCCTTCTCAACCAATCTCTAAAGAATCAACAAGCTTGATTGGCTAGGGAGAGAGATCGGGCACTTTTGAGCTTAGGGAGCAACAATGGAGCTTGGGAGGGTAAGAGATGAGGTTCCACAGCTAGAAGAACCCTTCATATAGTGGGGGGGAATCCAACCGTTTTCCCCACTCTCTGCCCGAGCTCCAGCGGTACTACCGCTGGCTGCAGCGGTACTACTGCTGGCTCTCCAGCGGTAGTACCGCTGGATGCAACGGTACTACCGCTGGCTGCAACGGTACTACCGCTCGGCCCCTGGTAGTGCAAAGGAACTACCACCGCCAAGAAAGTCTTCGCAAAAAGGTCCGTCCACGTACAACCGCTAGGCAGGCGGTACTAAGCTCCTGGAGCGGTACTACCACTTACCAGTGTCGGTACTACCGCCAGCTAGCGGTACTACCGCTGGCTGCAGCGGTACTACCGCTAGCACTCTAGCGGTACTACCGCTAGGGCGAGCGGTACTATCGCTAGGGCCAGCGGTACTACCGCTTGGCCCAGCGGTACTACCGATGGGGGACCATTTTGCAAAGAGGAAAGAAACACAGAGGCGGGAGCCACTCTAAAGATGCAGGTAAGGGAAAATATGTGAAGTGTGCGCGTGCAAAGATTGATTCCACCCAAACCTTTCCACTACGGTTCCCCTCTTAATAGTACGGCTTTCCTATGACTCAAATAAAGAGAATCTTAGAGAACGTCGGTCTTCTGTTCCATGAACGAATGGGGGCGAGTCGTCTTGTGCCGTTGACGTGTGTTATCTGAAATCTTAATCACACAAATGATTAGTCCTTTGCGGTACTGTCATCAATCACCAAAATTACTTAGGCATAAACTATGCCCCAACACACTTTTCAACCAAAGTGGATTCATATCCAGCCCCATAATCATTAGGTTTGACACAAGAAAACAAAGATTCAATGGGAGTCACACCAAGCACTTTAAGATCTTCATGATTCTCATCACGAGAACACGCCTTTTTAAGCCATTCATGTCTAACACGAATTTGGGTGGTTCTTTCTTGGCTCTCAATCATGGAAACACGCATAGCTTTCAAAGTTTCATCCATGTTGATTTTGGGAGGAGGACATCTAACTTTCAAAGCATTAACATCACTAGACATCTATCAACGCTCTTAGCCAAATCGTCAATTTTGAGTAGCTTTTCCCCTAAGGACGCATTGAAAATCTTTTGAGAGTTGATGAACTCTTTGATATTACTCTCTAGATCAGAGGGTAATCTATTGTAATTTCCATGAGTATTGTTGTAGGAGTTGCCAAAATTATTAGAGGAGTTACTAGGAAAAGGCCTAGGAACATAGTTACCTCTAAAAGAATTGTTGTTGCCAAAGTAATTCCTACCAAAAAAATTAACGTCCAAGCTAGCGTTGCTACTCTCAATCAAAGAAGACAAGGGCATATCATTAGGATCGAAGGAGCACTTCTACTAGCAACCAAATTCATTAACTCGTCCATCTTAGCACTCAACGAGTTAATTTCCTCTATAGCGTGTACCTTCTTACTAGTAGGTGACCTTTTAGTGTGCCACTAAGAGTACTTTGTCATGATGTTGTCTAGGAGCTTTGTGGCTTCCCCTAACGTGATTTCCATGAATGTTCGACCTTAGGAGGAGTCCAAGATATTTCTAGAAGCAAAATTCAAGCGAGCGTAAAAGATTTGAATAATCATCCAAAGACTCAAGCCATGAGCGGGACAATTTTTAATCATTAATTTCATTCTCTCCCAAGATTGTGCAACATGTTCATTATCAAGTTGCTTGAAATTCATGATATCATTACGGAGAGAGATAATCTTAGCCGGCGGAAAATACTTGGATATATAAGCATCTTTGCACTTATCCCAAGAATCTATACTATTTTTGGGCAAAGAAGAAAACCAAGTTTTTGCGCTATCTCGCAACGAGAAAGGAAAAAGCTTCAATTTAATCACATCATTATCCACATCTCTCTTCTTTTGCATACCGCAAAGCTCAATGAAGGTATTGAGATGGGATGCGGCATCTTCACTAGGAAGGCTGGAGAATTGCTCTTTCATAACAAGATTCAGCAAAGCGGCATTGATTTCGTATGACTCCGCACTAGTGGCGGGAGCAATCGGAGTACTAATAAAATCATTAGTATTAGTATTCGAGAATTCACAAAGTTTGGAGTTTCCATTCATGGTGACTTCGGCAAGCAAGCAAGCACACAAGCAAAGAAAGAGCAAGCGAGGAAAAAGGACGAACGAAAAGGCGAACGAAAAAGGCAAACAAAAAAGGCAAATTGTGAAGTGGGGGGGGGAGGAAAACGAGAGGCAACTAGCAAACAAAGTAAATGAAAGATATGAGTTTGTGACACCTACTTGGATGAGTTATTGACTTGATATTCCTCCTCGACAACGGCGCCAGAAATTCTTCTGCTACGGCAACAGACAACAGCGCCAGAAATTGACACGTTGACGGAGACTGGGCTTGCGTTGGTTTTTCCCTTGAAGAGGAAAGGGTGATGCAGCACAGCAACAGTAAGTATTACCCTTAGTTTGAGAACCAAGGTATCGATCCAGAAGGAGGGTCTCGTTAAGTCCAGAGTACCTGCGCAAACACAAACAAGCTTGCACCCAACGCTTCAAAGGGGTTGTCAATCTCTTCAAGATTGTTTGCAAAGTGAGATCTGAAGGGGAAAAGTGCAACGAAGTAAAAAGTGTAAGGCTGAAAATATGGTGTGGAGTAGACCCGGGGGACATAGTGTTCACTAGAGGCTTCTCTCAAAATAGCAAATATCACGGTGGGTGAACAAATTACTGTCGAGCAATTGATAGAACCGCGCAAAGTCATGACGATATCTAAGGCAATGATCATACATATAGGCATCACGTCCGAGACAAGTAGACCGATACTTTCTGCATCTACTACTATTACTCCACACATTGACCGCTATCCAGCATGCATCTAGTGTATTGAGTTCATGACGAACAGAGTAACGCCTTAAGCAAGATGACATGATGTAGAGGGATAATCTCAAACCAATTATGAAAACCCCATCTTTTTACCCGTGATGGCAACAGCACGATGCATGCCTCGCTACCCTTCTATCACTGGGTGAGGTCACCGCACGGTATGAACCCAAAACCAAGCACTTCTCCCGTTGCAAGAATCATAGATCTAGTTGGCCAGACAAAACCCACAACTCGAAGAGAATTACAAGGATATGAAATCATGCATAAGAGAGAACAGAAGAAACTCAAATAAGATTCATAGATAATATGATCATAAATCCACAATTCATCGGATCTCGACAAACACGCCGCAAAAGAAGATTAGATCGGATAGATCTCCATGAAGATCATGGAGAACTTTGTATTGAAGATCCAAGAGAGAGAAGAAGCCATCTAGTTACTAGCTATGGACCCGTAGGACTATGCTGAACTACTCACACATCATCGGAGAGGTCATGGTGTTGATGAAGAAGCCCTCTGTGTCAGAATCCCCCCTCCGGCAGGGCACCAGAACGTGCCCCAGATGGGATCTTGCGGAGACAAAAGCTTGCGGCAGCAGAAAAGTACTTTCGATGATCTCCTGATTTTTTTTGGGATTTTTAGGGAATATATAGGCGCAACCCCTAGGGCAAAGGGTGTCCCGGGGCCCCACAAGCCTGTGGGCCACGGCCTCCCCCCTAGCCACGGGGTGAGGGCTTATGAGGCCCCTGGGCCCCCCTGCCTTGGCTCTCAAGTGTCCTGATCTTCTTACATTACGGAAAAATTCTTTTCGGGGATTTTATTCCGTTTGGACTCCGTTTCAAAATCTACTCTGAAAGGGGTCAAAAACATGGAAAAACAGGAACTGGCACTTGGCACTGAGTTAATAAGTTAGTCCCAAAAAATATATAAAAGTCATGCAAAACATCCAAAGTCTGACAAGATAATAGCATGAAACCATCAAAAATTATAGATACGTTGGGGACGTATCAGTGATCTTCACCAATTCCTTGTTCCGCCTTTATCTTGGCTAACGTCATATGCTAGGGAAAGATCTATATTCATATGTCAACTTGGAGGTAAGCATTCATGAATTATTATTGTTGACATTACCCTTGAGGTAAATGGTTGGGAGGCTAAACTATAAGCCCCTTTCTTTGTGTCCAGCTGAAACTTTGATCTCATGAGTACCACATGAATTGTAGCAATTGTAGAAAATGAAAAGATGATTGAGCATGTGGATTTGCTTTACAATCTCTTATTAGACTCGTTCCGATGTTGTGATAAATTACAATTGCTTCAATGACTAAAGGTTATCGGTTGTTGCTTCTCGGTAAGGTTCTTGATTCATGCTTTACTTTGTGAAGGAATTGTCACTTTAGCATAAGAGTTCGTATGATGGTATTGTTGTTCTGATCATGATCATGATGCCTGCATGTTCGTATCTTCTTTTGTCGACACCTCTCTCCCTAAACATGTGGGCATATTTATTGATCTAGGCTTTCGCTTGAGGACAAGCGAGGTCTAAGCCTGGGGGAGTTGGTACGTCCATTTTGCATCATGCTTTCATGTTGATATTTATCGCTTTTTGGGCTGTTATTTCACTTCACAGTACAATACTTATGCCTTTTCTCTCTTATTTTGCAAGGTTTACATGAAGAGGGAGAATGCCGATAGCTGGAATTCTGGCCTGAAAAAGGAGCAACTTGGAGATGCCTATTCTACGCAACTCCAAAAGCCGTGAAAATCAACGTCGATTTTTTTGGGATTTATAAAAAATACTAGGCCGAAGAAGTGTCGGAGGGGCGCCAGCAGGGGGCCACAAGCCTGCTAGGCGCGGCCACCCCCTGGCCGCGCCTAGGGGGCTTGTGGGCTCCCAGTTGGCCCTCTGGCTCCCCCCTTTTTCTACAAGAAGGGTTTCGGTCTGGAAAAAATTGAGAGGAGGCTTTTCGGAGGATTCGCTGCCGCCACGAGGCGGAACTTGAGCAGAACCAATCTAGAGCTCCGGCAGGATGATCCTGCCGGAGAAACTTCCCTCCCGGAGGGGGAAATCGTCGCCATCATCATCACCAACACTCCTCTCATCGGAGGGGACTCGTCACCATCAACATCTTCATCAGCACCATCTCATATCCAAACCCTAGTTCATCTCTTGTAACCAATCTTCGTCTCGCGACTCTGATTGGTACTTGTAAGGTTGCTAGTAGTGTTAATTACTCTTTGTAGTTAATGCTAGTTGGATTACTTGGTGGAAGAATTTATGTTCAGATCCTTGATGCTACTCATTACTTCTCTGGTCATGAATATGATTATGCTTTGTGAGTAGTTACTTTTGTTCCTGAGGACATGGGATAAGTCATGCTATAAGTAGTCATGTGAATTTGGTATTCGTTCGATATTTTGATGTGTTGTATGTTGTTTTTCCTCTAGTGGTGTTATGTGAACGTCGACTACATAACACTTCACCATTATTTGAGCCTACAGGAAGGCATTGTGAAGTAGTAAGTAGATGATGGGTTGCTAGAGTGACAGAAGCTTAAACCCTAGTTTATGCGTTGCTTCGTAAGGGGCTGATTTGGATCCACTAGTTTAATGCTATGGTTAGACTTTGTCTTAATTATTCTTTCGTAGTTGCGGATGCTTGCGAGAGGGGTTAATCATAAGTGGGATGCTTGTCCAAGTAAGGGCAAAACCCGAGCGCCGGTCCACCCACATATCAAACTATCCAAGTAACGAACCCGAATCATATGAACATGATGAAAACTAGCATGACAGAAATTCCCGTGTGTCCTCGAGAGCGTTTTTCCTCCTATAAGAGTTTGTCCAGGCATGTCCCTTTCTACAAAAGGGATTGGGCCACTTTGCTGCACCGTTGCTACTTTTGTTACTTGCTACTTGCTACGAATCATCTCACCACACAACCACTTGTTAGCGATAATTTCAGTGCTTGCAGATACTTCCTTGCTGAAAACCACTTCTGAGATCCTTCTGCTCCTTATTGGGTTCGACACTCTTACTTATTGAAAGGACTACGATAGATCCCCTATACTTATGGGTCATCAGCGCACGTGTTGTCTTGCGGGAGCATCTGAAGTTAAGATTGACGGATGTCAAATGACAGTGTGTGTAATATATATTCAGAGGAAAAGAGTAGATAGTCCAGCGCTCCAGGTCGATGTGATTACGAGAACCTAATGTTAGAGTTAGTAAAATCTTTAACCCGAAAGATAAGAGAGAGTAGAGCCCAGAGTATAGGAAATGAGTAAAAGATACTAATACCACCCAATTGAGATGTGGGCCCGTAAGCCACAACATTAGTGTTAGTAAAGTTTTTCAAACACTAGACTCAACTTCGGCCGGAAAGGGGGCTACCTACAGGCAGTCGGCTCTGATACCAACTTGTGATGCCCTCGATTTAATCGTCCGCTAATCATACACGCAAATGCGTACGATCAAACTCAAGGACTCACGGGAAGATATCACAACACAACTCTAGACACAAATAAAACAATATCAGCTTCATATTACAAGCGAGGGCCGTGGAGGTCTAGAATACAGAAGCTCGATAAACACACGAGTCAGCGGATGCAACAAATATCTGACTACAGACATAAAACATGGGGTGCCTTAGAGAAGGCTAGTACAAAAGATACAACGATCGAACGAGGCGAGTCCTCCTACCTGGGAACCTCCTAACTACTCCTGGTCTTCAGCGGCCTCCACGTAGTAGTAGGCACCGTCGGGGTAGCAGTCATCGATGGCGAGATCCTCCATCTCCTGGGCTCCATCATCTGGTCGCAGCAACGGATCAAGGGGGCAAAGGGGGAGCAAAGCAACGGTGAGTACTCATCCAAAGTACTCGCAAGTCTTACATCAGAACTATTCTAAGTATGCATCAGTATCAAAGAAGGGGGGTGGTTATATGTGGACTGACTACAGCAATGCGAGAATAGAGAGAGAAGGCCTAGTCCTATCGAAGACTAGCATCTTCACGGTCTTGCAGCAATAGACGAGAGTAGAACAGGTGTAACACAATTAATAGTCATATTGTTGCAGCAATATTAATATGAGGTCATGCTCAGAGATCCTCCCTCGACTCCCTGCGAGGAAGCAATCCCGAGGCAACTAAATCCAGTTAAGTAACAATTGTAGTTGTATAAGATCAGGGCACAACTCCAAGTCGTCCTGTAACCGTGGACACGACTATCCGAATAGATAAGTTCTTCCCTGCAGGGGTGCACAACATATTCCCCGACACGCTCGATAACACTCTCGCCGGACATGCTTTTCTGGGTCATGCCCGGCCTCGGAATATCTACACGTCGCAGCCCCACCTAAGACTCAACAAAGAGGCCAGCCTGCCAGTCTAACTCCTAAGCACAAAGGGTTCGTGGGCCCACTTGTCCTCCGCGCTCCTGCGTGATGCGTGGGCGGCCGAGGTCATTCCTAGCATCCCTTAACCACAAGCGCGATGCATCTCGGGACCACTCGGGCGCGCGCCGCTCCATTGCTGGCATCTGAAAAGCTTCGGCTGATACCGCGACGTCGAGTACCCATAATTCTTCCCACGCAAACGGTTAGTGCGTAATAAGGCCTTCCGACCAACCCAGATCAAATACCCAAATCCTTTAACACTTTCATTAGGCCAATGACACAAACACGCGTGAATCCACACGCCTAACAACTAAACACCAATGATCCCAGTAACATGGTCAAGTAACTGTGTGGTTGTAACATCGGGGGGAATCCGAGGTATCACCCTCGTTGGATTCCGAATGATGTAACTGTCAAGGTGGACTTAGAGGAATCACCCTCGAGGGTCCCACACTTGAGGGGTTGCACGACAGAGGCATCGTCGGGAATGGTGGAAGAGGAATCACCCTCGATAACCATGACCAACTAGCTATACTACAGAGATATCATCAGGAGTACTTAGCGAGGTGTCACCCTTAGTACCCGATAGTATCTTTGTAGCGTCTTACAACTAAGGGGGTGTATGTGATGTGTCGGGTCTGGCTCGTCGATCAGGGATCAAGATTTGAAAACAAAGCGGGGCAACTAGACTACGGGGTCAGAAGGGATGAATGCTCCACCTATATTAAGCAGATTAAAGTACAGTACTGAAAGTAGTAGTTCATCAAAAATAGGCTATGCATCAGATATAGGAGCTAACTACAACAGTAGCAAAATACTAATGCAAGCACGAGGAAGAAAGACATAGGCGATATAGGGATGATCAAGGGGGGTTTGCTTGCCTTGTTGCTATGCGACAAAGGGCTGGTCGACGGGGTCGTAGAAGTACCCGGCAGCAACGTCAGTCTCGGGGTCTACCGGTAAGAAGAGGGGGAGAAACAATAAATAATAGCAACAGGTGCAACACTAAGCATGACATGGCAATATGCAGGCTAGGCATGAGCTAACGCAGTAACATTCGTCATAGACGGGTCGGAAGAATATGAGATGATATTTCCCGGGTCTGTGGCTACTACCGGTCAGACGGAAAACGATGGAAAAGTTTCATGTTTGCTATGCTAAGGACGCGTGACACACGAATGGACCATGTATCCTGGTTCGTCTCGTGCTGCTGATCAACTTTCATGTTGAAAATATTTTGATCTGACTTATAGATTATTTTATATTAATTTTTAAAGTTTTATTCAATATTTAGGAATTAAAAACACATTTAATTAAATTGACTAAATGCAATTATGACATCAGCATGATGTCGTGCTGACATCAGCAGTTGACTGGTCAACTGACCAGTGGGTCCCACGCGTCATAGACTCAGTTTATTAATTAAGTTTAAATATTAATTAATCAGATTAATTTAGTGGGGGACCCACGTGTCATTCTCTATTAGGATAATTATTTATCCTAATTAACAGATTAGTTTATTTATTTATTTAACTAATTAATTAAATAATATACCTATTTATTTATTTATTTTATTAACAAAAACATATATATATTTATATTTCTTTTTCTTTTCTCTACATACTTGCATACATATCCAATACATACATACATACAAAATACATACGGGCATCTAATACATACATACATACATACATTTTTTTCTCTAACCAACATCTCTGTGATAACTCTTTGTCAACACGTGTGTGCTATCTCTCTCACCTCTCTCAACACAAAGAAAGGAGACAACTCCAACTACACCTACACGAGAAAAACGACGCCGGAACGAAGCGGTGATTGCCGGAATGGAACCGTGACGGTGACAGGAAGAAGACGGTGGGAGGAGCCCGAAAAAGGGGCTCACCGGCATTGACGGGAAGGCCCGGTGTAGCCGGAGTTCTCGCGGAGGGACCGGGGAGACGGTGAGGAGCACCCCGAGGTGATGGCGGTGGCAGTGGCGCGATTCCGGCCATGTTGATGACGAGGAGGGACGGCCGAGGTGACGAGGGGGGCTGGCCGAGGGTGCCGGTTGCGGAGGTCGCCGGAGGAGGGTTGTCGGAGGGGCCGCCGTGGCCGGAGGGACCCCGACCGAGGGCGCCATGAAGGGATGGTGGGGAGGGCGACGAGAGTAGAGGCAGGGGCGACTAGGGGTCGTGCGGTAGGAGAGGGGTGAGGTAGAGGAACCCCTCGTGGGTTGGTGGCGCGGGGGTTGGACGAGGGGGGAGAGTGGCGGCGGCAGGGGGAGTTGGGGACGGGTTGGGCGCTAGGGTTTGCCCGGTGGGGGCTTTATACCCCACTCTGGTTGGGCCGGGGCGGTTGTGGCCCGGATTCACTTTTAAATATATAGGGCTTTAACAATTTCTAAAAATGCCCGATTTGTTTTAATAAATCATAAAGGGGATTTTCATAACTCACCCGACATATTTTAACTCATCCGATAACTTTCCCCGTTTGATTTTATTTTTAAATTTTTTGAATTCAAATTGTTTTGAACTAACACGAGAACAACGATAGAAATCCCGGTGACGTGACATCATTAGCGTGTGATCACTTTGCTTAATTACAATCATCACTGTAGCAAAAGTTGAGGATGTCACATGTTGTCACTTGATAACTGGATCACGTCATTAGGAGAATCATCTGATGGACTAGACCCAAACTATGAACGTAGCAAATTGATCGTGTCGTTTTATTGCTATTGTTTTCTGCGTGTCAAGTATTTGTTCCTATGACCATGATATCATATAACTCACTGGCACCGGAGGAATAACTTGTGTGCATCAAACGTCACAACATAACTGGGTGACTATAAAGGTGCTCTACAGGTATCTCTGAAGGTGTCCGTTGAGTTAGTATGGATCAAGACTGGGATTTGTCACTCCGTGTGACGGAGAGGTATCTCGGGTCCCACTCGGTAATACAACATCACACACAAGCCTTGCAAGCAGTGTGACTAAGTGTAAGTCACGTGATCTTGTATTACGGCATGAGTAAAGAGACTTGCCGGTAACGAGATTGAAATAGTATGCGGATACCGACGATCAAATCTCAGGCAAGTAACATACCGAAGGACAAAGGGAATGACATATGGGATTATAGGAATCCTTGACACTGAGGTTCAAGCGATAATATCTTCGGAGAATATGTAGGATCCAATATGGGCATCCAGGCCCCGCTATTGGATATTGACCGAAGAGTACCTCGGGGCATGTCTACATAGTTCTCGAACCCGCATGGTGTGCACACTTAAGGTTCGATGATATTTTAGTATAGTTGAGTTATATGTGTGGTTACCGAATGTTGTTCGAAGTCCTGGATGAGATCACGGACGTCACGAGGGTTTTCGGAATGGTCCGGAAACAAAGATTGATATATAGGATGGCTTCATTTGGTTACCGGAAGGTTTTCAGGCATTACCGGGAATGTACCGGGAGTGACGAATGGGTTCTGGAATTTCACCGGGAGGGGGGAAACCCACCCGGGGGAAGCCCAATGCCCCTAGGGGTGGCGCACCAGCCCTTAGTGGGCTGGTGGGACAGACCAAGAGGGCCTATGCGCCATAAGAAGAAAACCAAAGAAAAAAAGGGGAGGTGGGAAGGAAGAGAAGGACTCCACTTTCCAATCCTAGTTGGACTAGGATTGGAGTAGGACTCCTCCTCTCCCTTGGCCGGCGCACCCTTGAGGGCTTGGCCCTCAAGGCAAGCCTCCTCCCCTTCCCTCCTATATATAGTGGTGATTTAGGGCTGATTTGAGACAACTTTTGCCACGTGCAACTCAGATCTAGACACCATAGTTTTACCTCTAGATCATATTTCTGCGGAGCTCGGGCGGAGCCGTGCAGGAGTAGATCCTCACCACCACCGGAGCGCCGTCACGCTGCCGGAGAACTCATCTACTTCTCCGTCTTGCTTGCTGGATCAAGAAGGCCGAGATCATCGTCGAGTTGTACGTGTGCTGAACGCGGAGGTGTCGTTCGTTCAGCACTAGATCGGAACAGATCGTGGGACGGATCGCGGGACGGTTCGTGGGGCTGATCGAGGGACGTGAAGATGTTCCACTACATCAACCGCATTTCTTAACGCTTCTTGCTGTGTGATCTACAAGGGTATGTAGATCCAAATCTCCTCTCGTAGATGGACATCACCATGATAGGTCTTCGTGTGCGTAGGATTTTTTTATTTCCCATGCAACGTTCCCCAACAAAAGGTGCAAGAGCTCTCGCTGTCCGTGACTCAAATGTCTCCAAATGGTGTTTGCGTGCAAGAAGTGGGAGATGGGTTTAGAGCATTAAATATATTTTTAATTGTGAACTCAATCTAGTCTCCTTGGGAATCTTATTTTGACTCATCCCAGGCCACTAGTCAGGCACAAGTCAAAATGATCCTCTCCCTTTCAACTTTGAGCACTCATGCAATGGATGAGCGTAATCAAGATATGTTGGCACTTAGGATGGCAAATAGAATAATGATGGGGAAGGAAGACAAAAAGGGTGTGAAAGGCTTGCATCAATGAGGACAACCATAGGCGAGAGAAAGCCAAATGATAGATATGATGTGAGGAGTAGGGATTGCCATGTAACGGATGCACATATGAGCTAAGGTAAGCTCTCCAATGGAACTAGTGGAGGTGCATCCAACTTGTTTGCTCATGAAAACCTAGAGCTCATTTGAGGAGGCTTATCATTGGAATATGCAAACCAAGTTCTATAGTGTAAGGGTCCCCACATAGTTATGCATGAATGAAAATCTCTATGTAGTGCAAATATAGCAATGGAGTACGAGTGTGGATCTTTCAAAAGGAATGGTAGTGTTGCCCCCTTCTCTCTTTTTTTCTTTTTATTTTTTTATTTTTTGTGGCCTCTTTGACTCTTTCTTTTTATCTCTCATTTGTCCTCTTTGGGATCTTTTAATCTGTCCTCTTTGGGATCTTTTCCTCTCTTAAGGGCAACACTCTATGTTTTACAAGAATAAAAACAAAAACATCACACTTTATAAGAAGTACTCAACATAAAGACAAGTAAAAACTATCATGATGTATGCAAATGTATGCTTCTCCCAGTGTAGCAGGATATGCAATGATACTAGCGCGTCATGTAGCAGTAATAAGGGCAAGGCCCAACTATCATGCGGCTCCATGATGTCAGCCGTGCTAATGATAAAGACCTTCCAATGGCGCCAGAAATAGGTGTGTCGACGGCACCAGGAATCCTTCAGCTACGGCTACGCCTTAAGGGACTTCCTAGGCAAATATGCAAAGGATTTCCCCCGTGGCCTTGGAGCCTTGCGTTGGTGTTCCCTCCAAGCGGAAAGGGTGATGTAGCGCAGCGATGGTAAGTATTTCCCTCAGTTTGAGAACCAAGATATCTATCCAGTGGAGGAGTATCACAAGAGCCTGCACAAACACAAAAACATGCTCCCAACGCTATGAAGGGGTTGTCAATCCCTTATAGGTTGTTCACCAAGTGAGAACTGAAAGCAATAAAGTAACAAAGCAAAGTAAAAGCGGGGGTGTAAACGATAAATGTGAATAGACCCGGGGGCCGTAGTGTTTACTAGTGGCTTCTCTCATGAAAGCAAGTAGACGATGGGTAAACAAATTATTGTCGAACAATTGATAGAACTGCGCAAAGTCGTGACGATATCTATGGCAATGATTATATCTATAGGCATCACATCCAAAATAAGTAGACTGATACTTTCTGCATCTACTACTATTACTCCACACGTCGACCGCTATCCAGCATGCATCTAGTGTATTAAGTCCAAAAGAACAGAGTAACGCCTTAAGCAAGATGACATGATGTAGATGGACAATCTCATATCAACGACAGAGCCCATCTTGTTACCCTTGATGGCAACTACTTAATCTATGCCTTGCTTCCCCTACTGTCACTGGGAAAGGTCACCACATGGTAGAACCCAAAACCAAGCACTTCTCCCATTGCAAGAATCATAGATCTAGTTGGCCAAACAAAACCCAAGACTCGGAGAGACTTACAAGGATATCAAATCATGCATATAAGAAATCAGCAAAGACTCAAATATATATCATAGATAATCTGATCACAAATCCACAATTCATTGGATCTCGACAAACACACCGCCAAAGAGGATTACATCGGATAGATCTCCATGAAGATCATGGAGAACTTTGTATTGAAGATCCAAGAGAGAGAAGAAGCCATCTAGCTACTAACTACGGACCCGTAGGTCTGAAGTGAACTACTCACGAGTCATTGGAGGGGCGATGATGATGATGAAGAAGCCCTCCAACTCCAAAGTCCCCTCCGGCAGGGCGCCGGGAAGGGTCTCCAGATGAGATCTCGCGGAAACGGAAGCTTGCGGCGGCGGAAAAGTATTTTCGTGGATCCCCTGATTTTTTGTTGTATTTTAGGGAATATATATGCCAAAGATCTAGGTCAGGGGGCGGCCAGGGAGGCCACAAGCCCTGACACCGCCGCCTCCCCCCTGGTGGCGGAGTGGGGGCTTGTGGGCTCCCTGGAGCCCACCTGGCTTGGCCCACAGGCCCCGTGATCTTCTTCCGTTCGGGAAAAAAAATCATTTCGGGGATTTTATTCCGTTTCGACTTCGTTAGAAAATCAGATCTGAAAAGAGCCAAAAACACAAAAAAAATAGGAACTGACACTTGGCACTGAATTAATAAGTTAGTCCCAAAACATATATATATATAAGGTACATAAAACATCAAAAGATGACAAGATAACAACGTGAAACCATCAAAAATTATAGATACGTTTGAGACGTATCACTCCTCGATCAAGCAAAAGCATGCATGACATGAAGATCAAGTCATGAAATGGTGGATGTTGCATGGGAATTGATGACCCACAAGTATAGGGGATCTATCGTAGTCCTTTTGATAAGTAAGAGTGTTGAACCCAACGAGGAGCAGAAGGATTTGACAAGTGGTTTTCAGCAAGGTAATCTCTGCAAGCACCGAAATTATCGGTAACAGATAGTTGTGTGGTAAGATGATTCGTAGCAAGTAGCAAGTAGCAAGTAACAATAGTAACAACAGTGCAGCAAAGTGGCACAATCCATTTTGTAGCAAGGGACAAGCCTGGACAAACTCTTATAGGAGGTACAGCGCTCCCGAGGACACATGGGAATTTCTGTCAAGCTAATTTTCATCATGTTCATATGATTCGCGTTCGCTACTTTGATAGTTTGATATGTGGATGGACCGGTGCTTGGGTGCTGCCCTTACTTGGACAAACCTCCCACTTATGATTAACCCCTCTCACAAGCATCCGCAACTACGAAAGAAGAATTAAGACAAAGTGTAACCATAGCATTAAACTAGTGGATCCAAATCAGCCCCTTACGAAGCAACGCATAAACTAGGGTTTAAGCTTCTGTCACTCTAGCAACCCATCATCTACTTACTACTTCCCAATTCCTTCCTCTGGGCCAAAATAATGGTGAATTGTTATGTAGTCTACGTTCACATAACACCCCTAGAGGAAAAACAACATACAATGCATCAAAATATCGAACAAATACCAAATTCACATGACTACCTATAGCAAGACTTATCCCATGTCCTCAGGAACAAAAGTGACTACTCACAAAGCATAATTATATTCATGACCAGAGAGGTATTGAATACCATCAAGTATCTGAACATATAATCTTCCACCGAGTAATCCAACTAGCATCAACTACAAAGAGTAATTAACACTACTAGCAACCTTACAAGTACCAATCGGAGTCGCGAGACGGAGATTGGTTACAAGAGATGAACTAGGGTTTGGAGATGAGATGGTGCTGATGAAGATGTTGATGGTGATGAGTCCCCTCCGATGAGAGGAGTGTTGGTGATGACGATGGCGACGATTTCCCCCTCCGGGAGGGAAGATTTCCGACAAGACGACCATGTCGGAGCTCTAGATTGGTTCTGCTCAAGTTCCACCTCGTGGCGGCGGCGATTCCTCCCGAAAGCCTCCTCTTGATTTTTTTCTGGAACGGAACCCTCCTTATAGAGAAAGAGGGGGGCCAGAGGGCCAACAGGGAGCCCACAAGCCCCCTAGGCGCGGCCAGGGGGTAGGCCGCGCCTAGCAGGCTTGTGGCCTCCTCCTGGCTCCCCTCTCGTACTTCTTCGGCCTAGTATTTTTTATAAATTCCAAAATAAATCCTCGTTGATTTTTCACGGCTTTTGGAGTTGCGCATAATAGGTATCTCAAACTTGCTCCTTTTTCAGGCCAGAATTCCAAATGCCGGCATTCTCCGTCTTCATGTAAACCTTGCAAAATAAGAGAGAAAAGGCATAAGTATTGTACCGTGAAGTGTAATAACAGCCCATAAAGCGATAAATATCAACATAAAAGCATGATGCAAAATGGACGTATCAACTCCCCCAAGCTTAGACTTTGCTTGTCCTCAAGCGGAAACCGAGATCAATAAATATGCCCACATGTTTAGAGAGAGAGGTGTCGACAAAACAAGATACAGACATGCAGGCATCATGATCATAGTCAGAACAGCAATACCATCATATCATCTCTTATGCTAAAGTGACAGTTCCTTCACAAAGTAAAGTATGGATCAAGAACCTTAATGAGAATTAACAACCAATAGCCTTAAGTCATTGAAGCAATTGCAATTTATCATAACATCGGAAAGAGTCAAATAAGAGCTTGTAAAGCGAATCAACATACTCAATCATCCTTTTATCTTCTACAATTCCTACAACTCACGTGGTACTCATGAAATCAAAGTTTTAGTCGGACACAGAGAAAGATAGGGGCTTATAGTTTTGCGTCCCAACCATTTACCTCAAGGGTAATGTCAACAATAATAATTCATGAATACTTACCTCCAAGTTGACATATGAATATAGATCTTTCCTTAGCATATGAAGTTAGCCAAGATAAAGGTGAAATAAGGAATTTGTGCAGATCACCGTGACTCTTTCAAGGGCACAAAGTAAAGGTACAAGATAGGCCCTTCGCAGAGGGAAGCAGAGGTTGTCATGCACTTTTGAGGTTTGGATGTGTGTCCTCTTAGTGTGAAGGAACGTCACTTTATATTGCCTCCTGTGATAAAGAACTTTATTATGCAGTTTGTCGCTTTTATGTCTTCCTCATGACAGGTTCGTACAAAGCTTATTTTCCATGCACTAATAGATCATACATATTTAGGGAGCAATTTTTATTGCTTGCACCGATGACAACTTACTTGAGGGATCTTATTCAATCCATAGGTAGTTATGGTGGACTCTCATGGCAAAACTGGGTTGAAGGTTTATGGATGCACAAGTAATATCTCTACTTGGTGCGGGAGTTTTGGCTGATATGGGGTGGAAGTAATCGTCACATGCTAAGGGATCTCTAGTCATATAATCATTGTTCGGAACCAAGCAAGCATAATTCATTATGTTGTCTTCCTTGTCCAACATCTACTTCTAAGCATGCAATAGTTTAGTGAGTGTTCACAATCATAGATGGTGTCCAAGATGATATATTTATATGTGAACCTCTCTTTTCTTATTACTTCCTATTAATTGCAGCAATGACCAAGGTCTACGTTTGTCCACCCGCAACAAGTTTCAATCAACATTCTTTTTATATGTGAAGTCATCACTTCTCATAAGATCATTACATGACCTCTCATGCTTTTGTTCTTTTATCATTCTTTTCTTTCAGATCATGGCATGAAGCAAAGCCCTTAACTAAAACACTCTTTATTATATGACTCACGAATTCAAATACATGGGGGGTGACACAAAGCAAAACTCAAGCCTAAAACACTAAGAACTTCATTCTACTAGGGAAAGATAAAACCAAAAAGGATCGAACAAAGAAAAGGTAAAGGCAAAAGATGTGATGGTGATATGATACCGGGGCAACTCCCCCAAGCTTGGCACAAGCTAAGGGGATACCCATACCCGTGCTTAGTTGTCTTCCTTTGGAGGTGATGGTGGTGGAGCTATCTTGTCTTTTGATTCCAAGAGGGCCATCAATCTTTGATTTATACCTTGGAGCTCTGTGATATGTTTATCCAGCAAACCAACTTCACGAGTGAGATAAGTATTACGAACACGAGTTATTTCACATAACCTCAAGAGCTCGATCAAGGATGGAGGTAGGGTTGAAGAAAATCCTCTTCCTCAACTTCTTCCTTGTTGAGCACATATTGCCCTTCGTCCAACGCCGGATTCTTCTCCTTACTTTTGCCCTTAGTTTCTTTAGGTAGCCTTTCCTTTGCCTCCATGAACTCCATTCTTTTCATATCAGCATTTACTTCTTCATAGACTTGAGGGAGATCATTCTCCCCTACAGATTCCTGAGACGACATCTTGCTCTAGATCTGCGGCAGAAATAGGCTCGAAACGAAAACAGAGGAAAATTGCGTGATACGGGGGTCAGACCTTTCGGGAGAATATATAATGATTTTTTTCGACCAGAAGGAGTACTCCGCAAGAAAACAGAGTCCAGGAGGCACACGAGGTGGTCACAAGCCCCCCCAGGCGCGGCCAGGGGGTGGCCCGCGCCTGGCAGGCTTGTCGCCTCCTCGTGCGCTTTCCGGACTACTTTAAATTTTTCTATTTTTCTAAAAAATCCAAAACAGAGAAAAATTCCTACTGGAAAAGTTTTGGAATCGGTTTACTTACCAAATCACATACCTCTTCGTTTTCGGAGTCTGAAACATGCTGATAAATATCCCTTATGTACTCCTGCGGAGTTATGGTATTGATAATATTGCTTTCAACATTTATGGGAGTACGTGAGTTATAATGCTTGATTCTTTGCCCATTTACCACTCTCGGAAAATTACCTTCCGTGTTTTTGATCTTGATGGCACCGGAACGATATACTTCCTCAACAATGTAAGGACCTTCCCATTTAGAGAGAAGCTTGCCTGCAAAAAATCTTAAACGAGAATTGTATAGCAAGACATAATCACCTACATTGAACTCACGTTTTTGTATCCTTTTATCATGCCACCTCTTAACCTTTTGTTTGAACAACTTGGCATTTTCATATGCGTGAGCTCTCCATTCATCAAGTGAGCTAATATCAAATAACCTCTTCTCACCAGCAAGTTTGAAATCAAAGTTAAGCTCTTTGATTGCCCAATAAGCCTTATGCTCTAGCTCAAGAGGTAAATGACATGCTTTACCGTAAACCATTTTGTACGGAGACATGCCCATGGGATTCTTATAAGCAGTTCTATAAGCCCACAGTGCATCATCGACCTTCTTAGACTAATTCTTTCTAGACCTATTGACAGTCTTTTGCAGAATTAGTTTAATCTCTCTATTACTTAGCTCTACTTGACCACTAGACTACGGGTGATAGGGAGATGCAACTCTATGGTTGACATCATACTTAGAAGCGTTTTACGGAAAGCACCATGAATGAAATGTGAATCACCATCAGTCATTAGATATCTAGGGACTCCAAATCTAGGGAAAATAACTTCTTTAAGCATCCTGATAGAAGTGTTGTGATCAGCACTACTAGTTGGGATAGCTTCTACCCACTTAGTAACGTAATCAACAGCAACTAGGATATGAGTATACCCGTTGGATTTTGGAAAAGCTCCCATATAATCAAAGCCCCAAACATCAAATGGTTCAATGACAACTGAATAATTCATAGGCATTTCCTGACGTTTACTGATATTACCTGTTCTTTGACATTCGTCACAAGACAAGACAAACTTACGGGCATCCTTTAAGAGAGTGGGCCAAAAGAAACCTCATTGTAATACCTTGTGTGCAGTTCTATCTCCCGCATGGTGTCCTCCGTAAGCCTCGGAGTGACACTTCTGTAGGATTTGTCCCTGTTCATGTTCAAGTACACAACGTCTAATAACACCATCTACTCCTTCCTTATAAAGGTGAGGATCATCCCAAAAGTAATGTCTCAAATCAAAGAAGAATTTCTTCCTTTGCTGGTATGTGAAACTAGGTGGTATATATTTGGCAACGATACAATTTGCATAATCAGCATACCACAGCGTACTACGTGAAGTATTGATGACATTCAATTGCTCATCAGGAAAGCTATCATCAATAGGTTGTGGGTCATCAAGAACATTCTCCAACCTAGACAAGTTATCTGCTACGGGGTTCTGAGCACCCTTCCTATCGACAACATGCAAATCAAATTCTTGTAGCAAGAGAACCCATCTAATAAGTCTAGGTTTAGCGTCTTTCTTTTCCATGAGGTACTTAATAGCAGCGTGATCAGTGTGAATAGTGACTTTGGAATCTACAATGTAAGATCTGAACTTTTCACATGCAAACACGACTGCAAAAAATTCATTTTCACTAGTAGCATAGTTTCTTTGGGCACTGTCTAGAGTTTTACTAGCATAGTGAATAACATTCAACTTCTTATCAACTCTTTGTCCTAGGACAACGCCAACAACATAATTACTAGCATCACACATGATTTCAAAAGGTAAGTTCCAATCATGTGGTTGAACAATAGGCGCAGTTATCAAGGCCTTTTTAAGTATTTCGAAGGCTTCCTCACAATCATTGTCAAAAACAAAAGGAATATCCTTTTGCAAGAGATTGGTAAGAGGCCTAGAAATCTTAGATAAGTCCTTAATAAACCTTCTATAGAAACCAACATGACCAAGGAAACTTCTTATACCTTTGATATCTGTGGGGCATGGCATTTTCTCGATCGCATCAACTTTAGCCTTATCGACTTCAATACCTCTTTCAGAAATTTTATGTCCTAAGACAATGCCTTCATTAACCGTAAAGTGGCACTTCTCCCAATTCAAGACAAGGTCGGTATCTTTACATCTCTGCAAGACTCGATCAAGGTTGCTGAGGCAATCATCGAAAGAAGACCCATAAACGGAGAAGTCATCCATGAAAACCTCAACAATCTTTTCACAAAAGTCAGAGAATATAGCCATCATACATATTTGAAAGGTAGCAGGTGCATTACATAAGCCAAAAGGCATACGTCTGTAAGCAAAGGTACCGAAAGGGCAGGTGAAAGTGGTTTTCTCCTGATCAGATTGTGCAACTGGTATTTGGGAGAAACCAGAATAACCATCTAGAAAGCAGAAGTGTGTATGTTTAGACAGTCTTTCTAGAATTTGGTCGATAAAAGGCAAAGGGTAACGATCTTTCCTAGTGGCCTTATTCAATTTCCTAAAATCGATCACCATCCTATAGCCAGTAATAATCCTCTGTGGGATCAATTCATCATTATCATTAGGGACAACGGTAATACCTCCCTTCTTAGGGATGCAATGCACCGGACTCACCCAATCACTATGAGCAACGGGATAGATAATACCTGCTTCCAGGAGCTTTAGTATTTCTTTTCTTACTACCTATTTTATCTTAGGATTTAATCTCCGTTGAAGATCGGCAACTGGTTTGGAATCAGGATCGGTTTTAATCTTGTGCTGGCATAGAGTGGGACTAATGCCCTTAAGATCATCAAGAGTATATCCATTAGCAGCACGGTGCTTCCGCAGAGTTTTTAGTAACTTCTTTTCTTCATGCACAGAGAGGCTAGCACTAATAATAACCGGATATATATCTTTTTCATCGAGATAAGCATACTTGAGAGTACCAGGCAACTGTTTGAGCTCGAACACAGGATCACCCTTTGGTGGGGGTGGTTCTCCAAGCAGTTCAACAGGCAAATTATTCTTAAGGATAAGATATTGTTCAAAGATAACTCTATCTATCTCATCCCTTTCATCCATATGCATATCATTTTCATGCTCAAGCAAGTATTGCTCTAAAGGATCGGTCGGAGGCATGCTACTTCTCAAACAACAGCGTGAGAAATTGACACGTTAACGGAGACTTGCTTGCGTTAGTTTTTCCCTTGAAGAGTAAAGGGCGATGTAGCATAGGAGCAGTAAGTATTTCCCTCAGTTTGAGAACCAAGGTATCAATCCAGTAGGAGAATCTCATCAAGTCCAGAGTACCTGCGCAAACACAAAAGAGCTTGCACCCAACGCTATAAAGGTGTTGTCAATCCCTTCAAGATTGATTGCAAAGTGAGATCTGAAGGCGGAAAGTGCAACGAAGTATAAGAGTAAGGCTGAAAATATGGTGTGAAGTAGACCCGGGGGCCATAGTGTTCGCTAGAGGCTTATCTCAAAATAGCAAATATCACGGTGGGTGAACAAATTAATGTCGAGCAATTGATAGAACCATGCAGAGTCATGACGATATCTAAGGCAATGATCATACATATAGGCATCACGTCCGAGACAAGTAGACCGATACTTTCTGCATCTACTACTATTACTCCACACATCGACCGCTATCCAGCATGCATCTAGTGTATTGAGTTCATGACGAACAGAGTAACGCCTTAAGCAAGATGACATGATGTAGAGGGATAAACTCAAACCAATGATGAAAACCCCATCTTTTCACCCTTGATGGCAACAACATGATGCGTGCCCCGCTACCCCTTCTGTCACTGGGTGAGGTCACCGCACGGTATGGACCCAAAACCAAGCACTTCTCCCATTGCAAGAATCATAGATCGACTTGGCCAAACAAAACCCACAACTCGAAGAGAATTGCAAGGATATGAAATCATGCATAAGAGAGATCAGAAGAAACTCAAATAAGATTCCTAGATAATCTGATCATAAATCCACAATTCATCGGAACTCGACAAACACACCGCAAAAGAAGATTACATCGGATAGATCTCCATGAAGATCATGGAGAACTTTGTATTGAAGATCCAAGAGAGAGAAGAAGCCATCTAGCTACTAGATATGGACCCGTAGGTCTATGATGAACTACTCATGCATCATCGGAGAGGTCATGGTGTTGATGAAGAAGCCCTCCGTATCCAAACCCCCCCTCCGGCAGGGCACCAGAATGTGCCCCAGATGGGATCTTGCGGAGAGAAGCTTGCAGCGGTGGAAAAGTACTTTCGATGATCTCCTGATTTTTTCTGGGATTTTAGGGAATATATAAGCGAAAGACCTAGGGCAGAGGAGGCCCAGGGATCCCACAAGCCTGGGAGGCGCCCCCCTGGCCTCGGCTAGGGGGCTTGTGGGGTCCCTGGTGCCCCCTGCCTTGGTTCTCAAGTTCCCCGATCGTCTTCTATTTCGGAAAAAATCTTTTTGGAAGTTTTGTTCCGTTTGGACTCCGTTTAAAATCCTCCTATGAAAAGGGTCAAAAACACGGAAAAAAACAGGAACTCGCACTTGGCACTGAGTTAATAAGTTAGTCCCAAAAAATATATAAAAGGCATACAAAACATCCAAAGTTTGACAAGATAATAGCATGAAACCATCAAAAATTGTAGATACGTTGGAGACGTATCAAGCAGCCCCAAGCTTAACTCCTGCTCGTCCTCGAGTAGGGAAGTGATAAATACTGAATTTTTGATGTGGAATGCTACCTAGCATAGTTGTCCTTTGTAACTTCTTTCATGTGACATTAATGTTCAGATCCGTAAGATTCAAAACAATAGTTTGCTATTGACATGGAAACAATAATACTTCAAGCAAACTAGCAAGGTAATCATGAACTTTCAAAATAACAAGGCCAAGGAAAGTTGTCCCTACAAAATCATATAGTTTGGCTATGCTCCATCATCCTCACACAACTAATTTAAATCATGCACAACCCCGGTATTGGCAAAGTAATTGTTTTCGCACTCTTACTTTCTCAAACTTTTTATAACTATCATGCAATACATGAGCGTGAGCCATGGATATAGCATTGTAGGTGGAACAGAGTGTGATGGTGGTTGTGAGACAAAAAAGGAGGAGATGGTCACATTGACTCGGTGTATCAAAGGGCTATGGAGATGCCCATTAATAGATATCAATGTGAATGAGTAGGGATTGCCATACATAGGATGCACTAGAGCTATAAGTATGTGAAAGCTCAAAAGGAGAACTAGTGGGTGTGCATCCAACTTGCCTGGTCACGAAGACCTAGGGCAATTTGAGGAAGCCCATCATTGGAATATACAAGCCAAGTTATATAATAAAGATTCCCACTAGCATATGGTGGTGACGAAACGAGAGGCTCTCAATCATGAAGAACATGGTGCTATTATGAAGCACAAGTGTGGAAAAAGATAGTAGCATTGTCCCTTCTCTCTTTTTCTCTCTTTTTTTATTTGGGCTCTTCGGCCTCTTTTTCTCTTTTTTTATTTGGGCTCTTTGGCCTCTTTTTTTGCCCTCACATGGGACAATGCTCTAATAATGATGATCATCACACTTTTATTTACTCACAGCTCAAAGCTCAGAACGATGATGACTCTATAGGAAATGCCTCCGGCAGTGTACCGGGATGTGCAACGATCTAGCTTGGCGTATGACGTTGAAACATCTTGCTAGCTATCTTACGATCATGCAATGGAAATATGAGAGTGATGGCACAAGTCATGAGACGGAATGGTGGGAGTTCCATGGCAATATATCTCGGAATGGCTATGAAAATACCATAGCAGGTAGGTATGGTGGCTGTTTTGAGGAAGGCATATGGTGGGTTTGTGTACCGGCGAAAGTTGCGCGGTACTCAAGAGGCTAGCAATGGTGGAAGGTGAAAGTGCATCTATACCATGGACTCACATTAGTCATGAAGAACTCACATACTTGTTGCGAAAGTTTTTATTAGTAATCGAAACAAAGTGCTAAACGCATACTCCTAGGGGAAGGGTTGGTAGGTGTTAACCATCGCGCGATCCCGACCTCAACACAAAGGACGACAATCAATAGATCAATTATGCTCCGACTTCCTAACATAGCGGTTCACCATACGTGCATGCTACAGGAATCACTAACTTCAACACAAGTATTTCTAGATTCACAACACCCTACTAACATAACTCTTAATATTACCAAATCCACGTCTCAAAACTAATTGAGAGGAATCAAAACTTCTCTTTCTACTCAATGCACATGAAGATGGAGATTTTTGTATCCTCTTTGGGTACCTATCACCTTTGGGACTACTTTCATAGCACAAGCCCACTATACAGTCACGCACCGCCATGCTCTAAAATATCTAAGTGAAGCACATAGAGCAAAATTATCTAGCTCAAAAGATATAAGTGAAGCACGATGAGCATTCTAGCAAAATCACAACGAGTGCATGTCTCTCTCAAAAGGTGTGAAGCAAGGATGATTGTGACACAACAAAAAGAAAATACTCCTACGATACAAGATGCTCCAAGCAAAACACATATCATGTGGTGAATAAAAATATAGCTCCAAGTAATGTTATCGATGGATTGAAGACGAAAGAGGGGATGCCTTCCCGGGGCATCCCCAAGCTTAGGCTTTTTGGTATCCTTGAATTTGGCTTGGGATGCCTTGGGAATCCCCAAGCTTGAGCTATTTCCACTCCTTATCTCTTTGTCCATGAGAGCATCACCCAAAACTTGAAAACTTCACAACACAAAACTTAAACAGAAACTCGTCATAACATTAGCACACGAAAACAAACTACCACCTCTTTAGGTACTGTAGCAATCTTGATTTCTATTTATATTGGTGTTAGATTACTGTATTCTTACTTTTCCATGGCTAGTACCCCCGATACTATCCATAGTTTCATCAAAACAAGCAACCAACTCAACAAAAACGGAATGTGTCAAAAACACACCAGTCTGTAGCAATCTGTATACTTCGTATACTTCTGGTACCTCAACAATTCTGCAAAATTACGAATGCCTGAAAAAAGGCATATCAACCATAATAAAAAAGAATCAACTCAAAAGCTCTTTCTGAATAAAAATGAAAAATAATCTCGTGAGCAAAAAGTTTCTGTCTTTTTCCAGCAGGATCAAACAACCATCACCAAGACTAGTCATGAAGGTTTTACTTGGCTCAAACACAAAAAGAAACACAGAAGACACTATCATAATAGAATTATGATGGTGTAGACGCAACAAAACAGAAAGAAAAAGATAAATTCATTGGGTTGCCTCCCAACAAGCGCTATTGTTTAATGCCCTTAGCTAGGCATAAAGCGATAGAATCATGTATCGTCGTCTTTGGTGCTCAAACCATAAGTAGCCCTCATCATGGATTCATACGGCAATCTTATTTTCCTTCTAGGAAAATGTTCCATGCCCTTCTTAAAAGGAAATTGAAATCTAATATTCCCTTCCTTCATATCGATGATAGCACCGACAGTCCTTAGGAAAGGTCTACCAGGAATAATAGGACATGTAGGATTGCAATCAATGTCAAGCACAATGAAATCCACGGGTACATAGTTCCTATTTGCAATAATAAGAACATCATTGATCCTTACCATGGGTTTATTGATAGTAGAATCCGCAAGATGCAAATGAAGAGAACATTCCTCAATCTCATTACAACCCACAACATCACATAAAGACTTTGGAATCGCGGAAACACTAGCACCCAAATCACACAAAGCATTGCATTCATAGTTTTTGATTTTGATTTTGATAGTAGGTTCCCACTCATCATGAAGTTTTCTATGGATAGAGACTTCCAATTCAAGTTTCTCTTCAAGAGATTTTATCATAGCTTCGACGATATGATCGGTAAAGGCCTTGTTTTGGCTATAAGCGTGTGGAGAGTTTAGCATCGATTGCATCAAGGAAATGCATTCAATCAAGGAGCAACTATCATAATTGAATTCCTTGAAATCCAAAGTAGTAATTTCATTACTACTCAAAGTTTTAATATCTTCTACTCCACTTTCAATGCTTTTAGCATCAAGATAGATGGACTCCGAATCATTGGGGCGTTTTTCAACCAAAGTGGATTCATATCCAGCCCCATCATCATTAGGTTTGACACAAGAAAACAAAGATTCAATGGGAGTCACACCAAGCACTTTAAGACCTTCGTGATTCTTATCACGAGAACACGCCTTTTTAAGTCATTCATGTCTAGCACGAATTTGGGCGGTTCTTTCTTTGCTCTCACTCATGGAAACACGCATAGCTTTCAAAGTTTCATCCATATTGATCTTGAGAGGAGCATATCTAACTTTCAAAGCATTAATATCACTAGACATTCTATCAACGCTCCTAGCCAAATCGTCAATTTTGAGTAGTTTTTCTTCTATGGACGCATTGAAAATCTTTTGTGAGTTGATAAACTCTTTGATATTACTCTCTAGATCACAGGGTAATCTATTGTAATTTCCATGAGTATTGTTGTAGGAGTTGTCAAAGTTATTAGAGGGGTTACTAGAAAAAGGCCTAGGAACATAGTTTCCTGTAAAAGCATTGCTGTTGCCAAAATTATTCCTACCAACAAAATTAACGTTGCTACTTCTCAAACAACAACACCAGAAATTGACACGTTGACGGAGATTGGGCTTGCGTTGGTTTTTCCCTTGAAGAGGAAAGGGTGATGCAGCACAGGAGCAGTAAGTATTTCCCTCAGTTTGAGAACCAAGGTATCGATCCAGAAGGAGGGTCTCGTTAAGTCCAGAGTACCTGCGCAAACACAAACAATCTTGCACCCAACGCTTCAAAGGGGTTGTCAATCCCTTCAAGATTGTTTGCAAAGTGAGATCTGAAGGTGGAAAGTGCAACGAAGTAAAAAGTGTAAGGCTGAAAATATGGTGTGGAGTAGACCCTGCGGGCCATAGTGTTCACTAGAGGCTTCTCTCAAAATAGCAAGTATTACGGTGGGTGAACAAATTACTGTCGAGCAATTGATAGAACCGCGCAAAGTCATGACGATATCTAAGGCAATGATCATACATATAGGCATCACGTCCGAGACAAGTAGACCGATACTTTCTGTATCTACTACTATTACTCCACACAACGACCGCTATCCAGCATGCATCTAGTGTATTGAGTTCATGACGAACAGAGTAACGCTTTAAGCAAGATGACATGATGTAGAGGGATAATCTCAAACCAATGATGAAAACCCCATCTTTTTACCCTTGATGGCAACAACACGATGTGTGCCTCGCTACCCCTTCTGTCACTTGGTGAGGTCACTGCACAGTATGAACCCAAAATCAAGCACTTCTCCCATTGCAAGAATCATAGATCTAGTTGGCCAGACAAAACCCACAACTCGAAGAGAATTACAAGGATATGAAATCATGCATAAGAGAGATCATAAGAAACTCAAATAAGATTCATATATAATCTTATCATAAATCCACAATTCATCGGATCTCCACAAACACACCGCAAAAGAAGATTACATCGAATAGATCTCCATGAAGATCATGGAGAACTTTGTATTGAAGATCCAAGAGAGAGAAGAAGCCATCTAGTTACTAGCTATGGACCCGTAGGTCTATGGTGAACTACTCACGCATCATCGGAGAGGTCATGGTGTTGAAGAAGAAGCCTTCCGTGTCCGAATCCCCCCTCCGGCAGGGCACCAGGACGTGCCCTAGATGTGATCTTGCGGAGACAGAAGCTTGCGGCGGCGGAAAAGTGATTACGATGCTCCCTTGATTTTTTTTGGGAATATTTGGGAATATATAGGCGCAAGATCTAGGTCAGGGGATCTCCAGGGGGCCCACAAGCCTGCATTGCGCGGCCCACCTGGCTGCGGGGTGGGGCTTGTGGGGCCCCTGGGGCTCTTCTGGCTTGGCTCTTAAGTCCTCCGATCTTCTTCCGTTCCAGAAAAATTCTTTTCGGGGATTTTCTTCCGTTTGGACTCCGTTTCAAAATCTCCTCTGAAAGGGGTCAAAAACATGGAAAAAACAGGAACTAGCACGTGGCACTAAATTAATTAGTTAGTCCCGGAAAATAAATAAAAGGTGCAAAACATCCAAAGTTTGACAAGATAATAGCATGAAACCATCAAAAATTATAGATACATTGGATACGTATCAAACGTCCAGGCTAGCGTTGCTACTCTCAATCAAGGAAGACAAGGGCATATCATTAGGATCTAAAGGAGCACTTCTACTAGCAACCAAATTCATTAACTCATCCATCTTAGCACTTAACGAGTTAATTTCTTCTATAGTGTGTACCTTGTTACTAGTAGGTGACCTTTTAGTGTGCCACTGAGAGTACTTCGTCATGATATTGTCTAGGAGTTTAGTGGCTTATCCTAACATGATTTCCATGAACGTTCCACCTGAGGCGGAGTCCAAGATATTTCTAGAAGCGAAATTCAAGCCAACGTAGAAGATTTGTATAATCATCCAAAGACTCAAGCCATGAGCGGGACAATTTCTAATCATCAATTTCATTCTCTCCCAAGATTGTGCAACATGTTCATGATCAAGTTGCTTAAAATTCATGATATCATTACGGAGAGAGATAATATTAGCCGACGGAAAATACTTGGATATGTAAGCATCTTTGCACTTATTCCAAGAATCGATACTATTTTTGGGCAAAGACGAAAACCAAGTTTTTGCTCTATCTCGCAACGAGAAAGGAAAAAGCTTCAATTTAATCACATCATTATTCACATCTTTCTTCTTTTGCATATCGCAAAGCTCAATGAAGGTATTAAGATGGAATGCGGCATCTTCACTAGGAAGGCCGGAGAATTGCTCTTTCATAACAAGATTCAGCAAAGCGGCATTGATTTTGTATGACTCCGCACTAGTGGCAGGAGCAATCGGAGTACTAATAAAATCATTATTATTAGTATTCGAGAAGTCACAAAGTTTGGTGTTTTCAGTCATGGTGACTTCAACAAGCAAGCAAGCACATAAGCGAACAAAGAGCAAGCGAGAGAAAAGGGCGAACGAAAAAGGCAAACGAAGAAAAGGGCAAATATTTTTGTAATTTTTGTTTTTCAGAAGTGGGTGAGAGGAAAACGAGAGGCAAAAAAAGTAAATGCAAGAGATGAGTTTGCGACACTTACTTGGATGAGTTCTTGACTTGATCCTCCCCGGCAACGGCGCCAGAAATCCTTCTGCTACTTCTCAAACAACAGCGCCAGAAATTGACACGTTGACGGAGAATTGCTTGCGTTGGTTTTTCCCTTGAAGAGGAAAGGGTGATGCATCACAGAAGCAGTAAGTATTTCGCTCAGTTTGAGAACCAAGGTATCAATCCAGTAGGAGAATCTCGTCAAGTCCAGAGTACCTGCGCAAACACAAAAGAGCTTGCACCCAACGCTATAAAGGGGTTGTCGATCCCTTCAAGATTGATTGCAAAGTGAGATCTGATGGCAAAGTGCAACAAAGTAAAAGAGTAAGGCTGAAAATATGGTGTGAAGTAGACCCGAGGGCCATAGTGTTCACTAGAGGCTTCTCTCAAAATAGCAAATAATACGGTGGGTGAACAAATTACTCTCGATCAATTGATAGAACCGCGCAAAGTCATGACGATATCTAAGGCAATGATCATACATATAGGCATCACGTCCGAGACAAGTAGACCCATACTTTCTGCATCTACTACTATTACTCCACACATCGACCGCTATCCAGCAGGCATCTAGTGTACTGAGTTCATGACGAACAGAGTAACGCCTTAAGCAAGATGACTTGATGTAGAGGGATAAACTCAAACCAATGATGAAAACCCCATCTTTTTACCCTTGATGGCAACAACATGATGCATGCCTCGCTACCCCTTCTGTCACTGGGTGAGGTCACCGCATGGTATGAACCCAAAACCAAGCACTTCTCCCATTGCAAGAATCATAGATCAAGTTGGCCAAACAAAACCCACAACTCGAAGAGAATTACAAGGATATGAAATCGTGCATAAGAGAGATCAGAAGAAACTCAAATAAGATTCATAGATAATCTGATCATAAATCCACAATTCATTGGATCTCGACAAACACATCGCAAAAGAATATTACATCGGATAGATCTCCATGAAGATCATGGAGAACTTTGTATTGAAGATCCAAGAGAGAGAAGAAGCCATCTAGCTACTAGCTATGGACATGTAGGTCTATGATGACCTACTCATGCATCATCGGAGAGGTCATGGTGTTGATGAAGAAGCCCCCCGTATCCGAATCCCCCCTCCGGTAGGGCACCAGAACGTGCCCCAAATGGGATCTTGCGGAGACACAAGCTTGCGGCGCCGGAAAAGTACTTTCGATGATCTCTTGATTTTTTTCCAGGATTTTAGGGAATATATAGGCGAAAGACCTAGAGAAGAGGAGGCCCAGGGAGCCCACAAGCCTGGGAGGCGCGCCCCCCCTGGCCGCGGCTAGGGGGCTTGTGGGGTCCCTGGTGGCCCCTGCCTTGGTTCTCAAGTTCCCCAACCGTCTTCTATTTCGGAAAAAATCTTTTTGGAAGTTTCATTCCATTTGGACTCCGTTTAAAATCCTCCTCTGAAAAGGGTCAAAAACACGAAAAAAACAGGAACTAGCACTTGGCACTGAGTTAATAAGTTAGTCCCAAGAAAGATATAAAAGGCATACAAAACATCCAAAGTTTGACAAGATAATAGCATGAAACCATCAAAAATTATAGATACGTTGGAGACGTATCAAGGCACGGCAATAGAAGCTAGGGCAATAGTTTCATCCTTACTAGGCAACTCTTTTTCATGAGGTTGCCTACCAAACTTGGAGAAATTGAACTCATGTGACACACCTTCAAAGCCAAGAGTGACAGTTTGCTTCTCACAGTCAATATGAGCATTGACAATATTGAGGAAGGGTCTGCCAAATATGATGGGACAAAAGCTATCTTGCGTGGTAACAAGAATGAGAAAATCAGCAGGATACTTCATTTTACCACACAAGACTTCAACATCCCTAACAATTCCCAAAGGGCAGATAGTATCTCTATTGGCAAGCTGAATAGTGACATCAATAGGTTCCATCTCAACGGGTGCAATATCGTCTTTAATTTCATCATATAAGGATTGAGGTATTGCACTAACACTAGCACCCACGTCACATAAACCATGATAACAATGATCTCCTATCTTAACAGAAACAACAGGCGTGCCAACAATAGGCCTATGTTTGTCTCTTGCATGGGGTTTAGCAATTCTAGCAGCATCTTCACAGAATTGAATATCATGCCCATCAACATTGTCGGACAGGAGATCTTTGATAATAGTAATGCTAGGTTCAACTCTAATTTTCTCATGGGGTGTAGGTGTTCTAATGTAGCCCCTACGTATCATAGTTGAAGCTTTAGAATGATCGTTTATCCTAATAGGGAAAGGTGGTTTCTCAATGTAAGCACTAGGAACAATAGGATCATTATAAGCAATGACTTTCTGTTCAACTCGATTGGGTTTAACAACATTGACTTCTAAGGGAGGATGATATTTAAACCACTTCTCTTTAGGGAGATTGATACGTCTCAAACGTATCTATAATTTTTGATGGTTACACGCTGTTAACTTGTCTTCTTTGTATGTTTTATGTACCTTTTTATATCTTTTTGGGGACTAACTTATTGATTCAGTGCCAAGTGTCAGTTCCTGTTTTTTCGTGTTTTTGACTCTTTTCAGATCTGATTTTGGAACGGAGTCCAAACGGAAGAAAAACCCCGAAATGATTTTTTCCCGAACGGAAGAAGTCGAGGGAGACTTTGGGCCAGGCCAGGTGGGCCCCAGGGAGCCCACAAGGGCCCACTCCGCCACCAGGGGGAGGCGGCGGTGGGCAAGCTTGTGGCTTCCCTGGCCGCCTCCTGACCTAGGTTTTGCGGCTATATATTCCCAAATATTCCGCAAAAAATCGGGAGAGCCTCGAAAATACTTTTCCGCCGCCACAAGCTTCCGTTTCCGCGAGATCTCATCTGGAGACCCTTCCCGACGCCCTGCCGGAGAGGACTTTGGAGGTGGAGGGCTTCTTCATCATCATCATCGCCCCTCCAATGACTCGCGAGTAGTTCACTTTAGACCTACGGGTCCGTAGTTAGTAGCTAGATGGCTTCTTCTCTCTCTTGGATCTTCAATACAAAGTTCTCCATGATCTTCATGGAGATCTATCCGATGTAATCTTCTTTGGCGGTGTGTTTGTCGAGATCCGATGAATTGTGGACTTGTGATCAGATTATCTATGATATATATTTGAGTCTTTGCTGATTTCTTATATGCATGATTTGATATCCTTGTAAGTCTCTCCGAGTCTTGGGTTTTGTTTGGCCAACTAGATCTATGATTCTTGCAATGGGAGAAGTGCTTGGTTTTGGGTTCTGCCATGTGGTGACCTTTCCCAGTGACAGTAGGGGCAGCAAGGCACACATCAAGCGGTTGCCATCAAGGGTAAAAAGATGGGGTTCTTATCATTGGTTTGAGATTATCCCTCTACATCATGTCATCTTGCTTAAGGCGTTACTCTGTTCTTATGGACTTAATACATTAGATGCATGCTGGATAGCGGTCGATGTGTGGAGTAATAGTAGTAGATGCAGAAAGTATCGGTCTACTTGTTTCAGACGTGATGCCTATAGAAATAATCAATGCATAGATATCGTCACGACTCTGCATAGTTCTATCAATTGCTCGGCAGTAATTTGTTCACCCACCGTCTACTTGCTTTCATGAGAGAAGCCACTAGTAAACACTACGACCCCCGGGTCTATTCACATCCATCGTTTACAACTCCGCTTTTACTTTGCTTTTTTACTTTGTTACTTTCAGTTCTCACTTGGCAAACAATCTATAAGGGATTGACAACCCCTTCATAGCGTTGAGTGCAAGCTTTTGTGTTTGTGAAGGTTGGTGAGATACTCTTCTGCCGGATTGATACCTTGGTTCTCAAACTGAGGGAAATACTTATCGTCGCTGTGCTACATCACCCTTTCCGCTTCGAGAGAATACCAACGTTCCGTAGTAGGAGTATTTCTAGCACAATTGCCAGGGGTACACAGCAAACATCAGAAGTATTTCTGGCGCCGTTGCCGGGGAAGAGGATCGCTTGCCGAAGAGGATCGTGAAGAATATTCTCCCGACAACACGCCTATTTCTGGCGCCGTTGTCGGGGAGGAGAAATCAAGATCTATCCAAGTACGTCTCACAAACTCTTCTCTTGCATTTACTTTTGTTGCCAGTTGCCTCTCGTTTTCCTCTCCCCCACTTCACATTTGTCGTTTTCATTCGCCTTCCTCCTTCGTCGTTTTCCTTTGCCTTTGCCATTTTCCTTCGGTGGTTTCTTGCTTGCTTGTGTGCTTGTTTGTTTGTTGAAGACATCATGTCTGAAAACACCAAACTTTGCGACTTCTCGAGCACTAATAATAATGATTTTATTAGTACTCCGATTGCTCCCGCCACTACGCAGCTTTGTTGAATCTTGTTATGAAAGAGCAATTCTCTGGCCTTCCTAGTGAAGATGTCGCATCCCATCTCAATACCTTCATTGAGCTTTGTGATATGCAAAAGAAAAGAGATGTGGATGATGACGTGATTAAGTTGAAACTTTTTCCTTTCTCGTTGCGAGATCGCGCAAAAACTTGGTTTTCTTCTTTGCCTAAAAATAGTATCGATTCTTGGGATAGTCGCAAAGATGATTATATATCCTAGTATTTTCCGCCGGCTAAGATCATCTCCTTACGTAACGATATCATGAATTTCAAGCAACTTGATCATGATCACGTTGCACAATCTTGGGAGAGGATGAAGCTTATGATTAGAAATTGTCCCGCTCATGACTTGAGTTTGTGAATGATTATACAAATCTTCTACACTGGCTTGAATTTCCCTTCTCGCAATATCTTGGACTCCGCCTCAGGTGGAACGTTCATGGAAATCACATTAGGAGACGCTACAAAACTCCTAGACAATATCATGACCAACTACTCTCAGCGGCACACTGAAAGGTCGCCTGCTAGCAAAAAGGTGCACGCTATAGAAGAGATTAACTCGCTTAGTGCTAAGATGGACGAGTTGATGAATTTGGTTGCTAGTAGAAAGCTACCGTAGATCCTAATGACATGCCACTATCTTCTTTGATTGAGAGTAGCAACGCTAGTTTGGACGTGAATTTTGTTGGTAGGAACAATTTTAGCAACAACAATGTTTTTAGAGGAAACTATGTTCCTAGGCCTTTTCCTAGTAACTCCTCTAACAATTATGGCACTTCCTACGGCAACACTTATGGAAATCATAGCAAATTACCCTCTGATCTAGAGAGTAATATAAAAGAGTTCATCAACTCTCAAAAGATTTTCAATGCGTCCATAGAGGAGAAACTACTCAAAATAGACGATTTGGCTAAGAGCGTTGATAGGATGTCTTGTGATATTGATGCTTTGAAAGTTAGATGCGCTCCTCCCAAGATCAACTTGGATGAAACTTTGAAAACTATGCGTATCTCCATGAATGAGAGCAAAGAAAGAACCGCCCAGATTCGCGCTAGACATGAATGGTTTAAAAGGGTGCGTTCTAGTGATGCAAATCACGAAGATCTTAAAGTGCTTGGTGTGTCTCCTCTTAAATCTTTGTTTTCGCATGTCAAACCTACTCATGGAGGGGCTGGATATGAATCCACTTTGGTTGAAAAACGCCCCGATGATTCGGAGTCCACCTATCTTGATGATAAAGGTGTGGAGAGTGGAGTAGAAGAAGTCAAAATTTTGGGTAGTAATGAAACTCCCACTTTGGATTTCAAGGAATTCAATTACGATAATTGCTCCTTGTTTTAATGCATTTCTTTGATACAATCCATTGCAAACTCTCCACATGCTTATAGCCAAAGTAAAGCCTTTACCACGCATATCATAGATGCTATGATGAAATCTCTTGAAGAGAAGCTCGAACTAGAAGTCTCGATACCTAGAAAACTTCATGATGAGTGGGAACCTACTATCAAAATCAAGATCAAAAACTATGAGTGTAATGCTTTGTGTGATTTGGGTGCTAGTGTTTCCGCGATTCCAAAGTCTTTATGTGATATTCTTGGTTTTCATGAGATTGAAGAGTGTTCTCTTAATTTGCATCTTGCGGATTCTACCGTCAAGAAGCCCATGGGGAGGATCGATGATGTTCTTATTGTTGCAAATAAGAACTATGTACCCGTGGATTTCATTGTACTTGACATAGATTGCAATCCTTCATGTCCCATTATTCTTGGTAGACCTTTCCTAAGGACTATTGGTGCTATCATCGATATGAAGGAAGGGAATATTAGATTTAAACTTCCCTTAAAGAAGGGCATGGATCACTTTCCTAGAAAGAAAATAAGATTGCCTTATTAATCTCTTATGAGGGCTACTTATGGTTTGAGCACCAAAGATGACTATACGTGATTCCATCACTTTCGCCTAATTAAGGGCGTTAAAAAAAAGCGCTTGTTGGGAGGCAACCCAACGAATCTATCCTTTTTCTTTCTGTTTTGTGTTTTTCACAATTTCATAATTCTGTTATGATTGTGTTTTTTGTGTTTCTTTTTGCGTTTGTGCCAAGCAAAACCGTTATGATTAGTCTTGAGGATGATCGTTTGGTCATGCTGGGAAAGACAGAAACTTTCTGCTCACGAAAAGAATTTTCATTTGTTTCTGTAAGAGCTTTTGAGTTGATTCTTTTTTCTGCTGGTTTCTACGCAAATTCTTCAGACTGTCGTAATTTTTCAGAATTTTTGAAGTACCATAGGTATACGAAACATATAGATTGCTACAGACTGGTCTGTTGTTAACAGATTATGTTTTTGTTGTGTTGGTTGCTTATTTTGATGAAACTATGGATAGTATCGGGGGGTATTAGCCATGTAAGATTGAAAGTACAGTAACCCAACATCAGCACAAGTAGAATTTAAGTTTTCTACAGTACCTAAGGAAGTGGTGGTTTGCTTTCTTGTACTAATGTTATCACGAGTTTCTGTTTAAGTTTCGTGTTGTGAAGTTTTCAAGTTTTGGGTGAAGTTCTTATGGACAAAAAGATAAAGAGTGGCAAGAGCTCAAGCTTGGGGATTCCCAAGGCACCCGAGGAGATTCAAGGATGCCGCAAAAGCCTAAGCTTGGGGATGCCCCAGGAAGGCATCCCCTCTCTCGTCTTCAATCCATCGGTAACGTTACTTGGGGCTATATTTTTATTCACCACATGTTATGTGTTTTTGCTTGGAGCGTCTTGTATCGTAGGAGTCTTTTATTTTTGTTGTGTCACAATCATCCTTTCTACACACCTAGAGAGAGAGACATGCACACGCCGTGATTTTGTCGAGCTTCACTTATATCTTTTGGTAGACAATTCAGCTCACATGTGCTTCACTTATATCTTTTGAGCTAGATACTTTTGCTCTATGTGCTTCACTTATATCTTTTAGAGCGCAGCGGTGCGTGGCTTGGTAGTTGATCTATGCTTTGAAAGTAGTCTCAAAAGGGGTAGTTATCCAAAGGGATACGAAAACTTCCTCCTTCGTGTGCATTGAATAGTTGGAGAAGTTTGATTCATCTCAATTAGTTTTGAGTTGTGGTTATGGTAATATTGAAGTCATGCTAGTAAGGTGTTGTGGATCTAGAAATACTTGTGTTGAAGTTAGTGATTCCCGTAGCATGCACGTATGGTGAACCGCTATGTGATGAAATCTGAGCATGATTAGTATATTGATTGTCATCCTTTGCGTGGCGGTCGGGATCGCACGATGGTTTATACCTACCAACCCTTCCCCTAGGAGTATGCGTTGAATGCTTTGTTTCGATTACTAATAAAACTTTTGCAACAAGTATATGAGTTATTCATGACTAATGTTGAGTCCATGGTTTAGATGCACTTTCACCTTTCACCATCACTATCTTCTTAGTGCCGTCCAACTTTCGCCGGTGCACAAAACCCACCATTAGCCTCCCTCAAAACAGCCACCATACCTACCTACTATGGCTTTTTCAAAGTCATTCCGAGATATATTTCCATGCAACTACCACCATGACATGTGCCACCACGTCTACTTGCCTTTGCATGATCGTAAGATAGCTAGCATGATGTTTCCATTGATGACTATGTCATGCTAGATCCTTGCCACGGTACACTACCAAAGGCATTCCATATAGAGTTATAATTGCTCTAAGTTTTGAGTTGAAAGTGTGATGATCATCATTATTGGAGCATTGTCTCATGTGAGGAAATAAAAGAGGCCAAATAAGCCCATAAAAAAAGAGGCCAAAGAGCCCACCAAAAACAATAATAATAAATGAGAGAAAAAAGAGAGAAGGGACAATGCTACCACTTTTTCCACACTTGTGCATTTTGAGCACCATGATCGTCATGATTGAGAGTCTCTCGTTTTTGTCACCACCATATAGCTAGTGGGAAATTCTCATTATATAACTTGGCTTGTATATTCCAATGATAGGCTTCCTCGAAAATTGCCTTAGGTCTTCGTGAGCAAGCAAGTTGGATGCACACCCAGTAGTTTTCTTTAAGAGATTTCACATACTTGTAGCTCTAGTGCATCATTTGTATGGCAATCCCTACTCATTCACATTCATATCTATTGATGAGTATCTCCACAACTCATTGATATGCCTAGTTAATGTGAGAGTTGAAAATGTTTGAGAAAGTAAAGGTGTGAAACAATTACTTGGCCAATACCGGGGTTGTGCATGATTTAAATTCGTTGTGCAATGATGATAGAGCATAGCCAGACTATATGCTTTTGTAGGGATAACTTTCTTTTGGCCTTGCTATTTTGAAAGTTCATGATTACTTTGCTAGTTTGCTTGAATTATTATTGTTTCCATGTCAATAGCAAACTTTTGTTTTGAATCTAATGGATCTGAACATTCATGTCACATAAGAGGAATTACAAAGGACACCTATGCTAGGTAGCATGAAAGCATCAAAAATTCATTCTTATCACTTCCCTACTCGAGGACGAGCAGGAGTTAAGATTGGGGATGCTTGATACGTCTCAAACGTATCTATAATTTTTTATGGTTTCACGTTGTTATCTTGTCTTCTTTGTATGTTTTATGTACCTTTTTATATCTTTTTGGGGACTAACTTATTGATTCAGTGCCAAGTGCCAGTTCCTGTTTTTCCGTGTTCTTGACTCTTTTCAGATCTGATTTTGGAACGGAGTCCAAACGAAAGAAAAACCCAGGAATGATTTTTTTCCCGAACGGAAGAAGTCCAGGGAGACTTTGGGCCAGGCCAGGTGGGCCCCAGGGAGCCCACAAGGGCTCACTACGCCACCAAGGGGAGGCTGTGGTGGGCAAGCTTGTGGCTTCCCTGGCCGCCTCGTGACCTAGGTTTTGCGCCTATATATTCCCAAATATTTCGCAAAAAATCGGGAGAGCCTCGCAAATACTTTTCCGCCGCCGCAAGCTTCCGTTTCCGCGAGATCTCATCTGGAGACCCTTCCCGGCGCCCTGCCGGAGGGGACTTTGGAGGTGGAGGGCTTCTTCATCATCATCATTGCCCCTCCAATGACTCGTGAGTAGTTCACTTCAGACCTACGTGTCCGTAGTTAGTAGCTAGATGGCTTCTTCTCTCTCTTGGATCTTCAATACAAAGTTCTCCATGATCTTCATGGAGATCTATCCGATGTAATCTTCTTTGGCGGTGTGTTTGTCGAGATCCGATGAATTGTGGACTTGTGATCAGATTATCTATGATATATATTTGAGTCTTTGCTGATTTCTTATATGCATGATTTGATATCCTTGTAAGTCTCTCCAAGTCTTTGGTTTTGTTTGGCAAACTAGATCTATGATTCTTGCAATGGGAGAAGTGCTTGGTTTTGGGTTTTGTGGTGACCTTTCCCAGTGATAGTAGGGGCAGCAAGGCACACATCAAGCGGTTGCCATCAAGGGTAAAAAGATGGGGTTTTTATCATTGGTTTGAGATTATCCCTCTACATCATGTCATCTTGCTTAAGGCGTTACTCTGTTCTTATGGACTTAATACACTAGATGCATGCTGGATAGCGGTTGATGTGTGGAGTAATAGTAGTAGATGCAGAAAGTATCGGTCTACTTGTTTCAGACGTGATGCCTATAGAAATAATCATTGCATAGATATCGTCACGACTCTGCACAGTTCTATCAATTGCTCGGCAGTAATTTGTTCACCCACCGTCTACTTGCTTTCATGAGAGAAGCCACTAGTAAACACTACGGCCCCCGGGTCTATTCACATCCATCGTTTACAACTCCGCTTTTACTTTGCTTTGTTACTTTGTTACTTTCAGTTCTCACTTGGCAAACAATCTATAAGGGATTGACAACCCCTTCATAGCGTTGGGTGCAAGCTTTTGTGTTTGTGCAGGTTGGTGAGATACTCTTCCGCCGAATTGATACCTTGGTTCTCAAACTGAGGGAAATACTTACCGTCGGTGTGCTACATCACCCTTTCCGCTTCCAGGGAATACCAATGTGCCGTAGTAGGAGTATTTCTGGCACAATTGCCAGGGGTACACAGCAAACATCAAAGATCAATATGAGCAGCAAATGATTCACACAATGAAGCTACTATCTCAGAGTCAAGTCCATATTTAGCACTAAAGTCACAAAAAGTATTTGTTTCGACAAAGGATTTAACACAATCAAACTTGAAATTCATACCCGACTCCTTACCTTCATCAAACTCCCAATCTTCAGAGTTGCACTTAATTCTTACCAATAAATTCCATCTGAAGTCAATATCTCTCTTCATAAAAGAACCGGTACAATAAGTGTCAAGCATGGTGCGATCATCATGAGAAAACCGAGCATAGAAGTTCTGAATGATAATTTATCTTGAGAGCTCATGGTTGGGGCATGAATATAACATTGATTTAAGCCTCCCCCAAGTTTGAGCGATGCTTTCTCTGTCACGAGGCCAAAAATTATAAATATAATTCCGATCACGATGTACTAGATGCATAGGATAAAACTTTTGATGAAATTCCAGTTTCAACCGGTTGTAGTTCCATGATCTAGTATCATCACATAGACTATACCATGTCAATGCTTTATCCCTCAAAGATAAGGGAAAGACCTTCTTCTTGACCTCATCCTCGGGCAAACTTGCAAGCTTAAATAAACCACAAACTTCATCTACATAGACTAGATGCAAGTCGGGATGTGATGTTCCATCTCCTGTAAAAGGATTAGCCAGCAGTTTCTCAAGCATACCCGAAGGAAATTCATAGCAAATATTTTCAGTAGGTGCAGCAGGTTGAGGAGCAACTCCTTGTGCTTCCGTTCAAGGTGAAGATACCCCGAACAAGCTTCTCAAAGGATTAGTTTCCATAGTAACAAGTAACAATAAATTTCAGCACACTATATAAATGTTTCCTTACCAAATTCCACTTACCAAAGGCACTTCACTCCCCGGCAACGGCGTCAGAAAATAGTCTTGATGACCCACAAGTATAGGGGATCTATCGTAGTCCTTTCGATAAGTAAGAGTGTCGAACCCAACGAGGAGCAGAAGGATCTCGCAAGTGGTTTTCAGCAAGGTAATCTCTCGAAGCACTGAAATTATTGGTAACAGATAGTTGTGTGGTAAGATGATTCGGAGCAAGTAGCAAGTAACAATAGTAACAATGGTGCAGCAAAGTGGCCCAATCCCTTTTGTAGCAAGGGACAAGCCTGGACAAACTCTTACATGAGGTAAAGCGCTCCCGAGGACACATGAGAATTTCTGTCAAGCTAATTTTCATCATGTTCATATGATTCGCGTTCCCTACTTTGATAGTTTGATATGTGTGTGGACCGGTGCTTGGGTGCTGACCTAACTTGGACAAACCTCCCACTTATGATTAACCCCTCTCGCAAGCATATGCAACTACGAAAGAAGAATTAAGACAAAGTCTAACCATAGCATTAAACTAGTGGATCCAAATCAGCCCCTTACGAAGCAACGCATAAACTACGGTTTAAGCTTCTGTCACTCTAGCAACCCATCATCTACTTACTACTTCCCAATGCCTTCCTCTAGGCCCAAATAATGGTGAAGTATTATGTAGTCGACGTTCACATAATACCACTAGAGGAAAAACAACATACAACGCATCAAAATATCGAACGAATACCAAATTCACATGACTACTTATAGCAAGACTTATCCCATGTCCTCAGGAACAAAAGTGACTACTCACAAAGCATAATTGTATTCATGAACATAGTGGTATGGAATAGCATCAAGGATCTGAACATATAATCTTCCACCGAGTAATCCAACTAGCATCAACTACAAAGAGTAATTAACACTACTAGCAACCTTACAAGTACCAATCGGAGTCGCGAGATGGAGATTGGTTACAAGAGATGAACTAGGGTTTGGAGATGAGATGGTGCTGATGAAGATGTTGATGGTGATGAATCCCCTCCGATGAGAGGAGTGTTGGTGATGACGATGGCGATGATTTCCCCCTCCGGGAGGGAAGTTTTCCCGGCAGGACGACCCTGCCGGAGCTCTAGATTGGTTCTGCTCAAGTTCCGCCTCGTGGCGGCGGCAATTCCTCCCGAAAGCCTCCTCTTGATTTTTTTTCTGGAACGAAACCCTCCTTATAGCAAAAGAGGGGGGCCAGAGGGCCAACAGGGAGCCCACAAGCCCCCTAGGCGCGACCAGGGGGTTAGGCCGCGCCTAGCAGGCTTGTGGCCTCCTGCTGGCTCCCCTGTGGTACTTCTTCGGCCCAGTATTTTTTATAAATTCCAAAATAAATCCTCGTTGATTTTCACGGCTTTTGGAGTTGCGCATAATAGGTATCTCAAACTTGCTCCTTTTTCAGGCCAGAATTACAGCTGCCGGCATTCTCCTTTTTCATGTAAACCTTGCAAAATAAGAGAGAAAAGGCATAAGTATTGTACCGTGAAGTGTAATAACAGCCATAAAGCGATAAATATCAACATAAAAGCATGATGCAAAATGGACGTATTAGCAATGTGTCTCGGAATGGCTATGAAATGCCTTAATGGGTAGGTATGGTGTCTGTTTTGAGGAAATATATAATGAGGCTTATGTATGACAGAGCGTATCATGTCATGGGTTTGGATGCACCAGCGAAGTTTGCACCAACTCTCAATGTGAGAAAGGGCAATGCACGATACCGAAGAGGCTAGCAAAATCTGGATGGTGGAAGTGCCAACAATCGAATACTCACATTAGTCCGAAGAACTCATACACTTATTATCGGTAACTCTCTGTCTAGTTAGGAAATTCACAAAGAGACAAGTACCCCGAGGAGGAGTGTTGGGGGTTTGGTTATCGTTGCGCATCCTTGACCCATGATAACGTGAGGGTACTCTATATATTCCAACCCCTCCAGAGGTTAGCAATCAATCTAGTAGCTAGAATTCTCAACTACTCCCTCCGTCCCAAAATAACTATCTTAAGCTTAATACAATTTTGTATTAGAGCTAGTACAAAGTCAAGACAGTTATTTTGGGACGGAGGGAGTATTTTTTATTTTTTGACAAAACACACGGATTTCCCAAAATACGACACCTATCACTAATAGGCTCAATCTCTTGGCACCAACAGTCCAAACATTACTCAAATCAATACCTCAAAACAATTGCAAGTTACTACTATACTTAAATATCAACCTCAATTACCTACTCATGCAAGACACACAACTCAATGCAACAAGCCAACTCTCTAAACAAGATAAGCATGATAACTCAAGAGAGTTCCAAAAGCAACCTAAATAATAGCTCTTAAAAAGATATAGCATGAAAAATAAGAGCTAGGCATGACAGTAGCTATGTAAAGATAAAGAACACACAAAAAGGATAAGCATGAAAACCTATGTTGTGTTCTAGAGTGGAATGGCGCGTGTTTCTCTCCCAAACAAGGTAGGCTAGGTTCCGACTTGTTATGAACAACAATCAAAACTAAAACAAACTAAAAAGTAAAGAGCGGGACGCTCCAAGCATAGCAAATAACATATGAAGTGATAAAAATATAGCATGGAGATGGACGAACTCATGATTGTTGATAGAGAAGGGGATGCACGGGGGCATCCCGAAGCTTAGACGCTTGAGTCTCCTTGAAAATTTCTTGGGATGCATGGGGGCATCTTCAAGCTTGAGTGCTTGACACTCCTGTATCTTCTTTCATCATCTCCCATCGCATACTTGAAAACTCCCTTCATACGAAGCTCATCATAAGCTGATTAGAGTGGTTAGTACCCTTACTAAAATAATTTATTACCTACTGGAAATAATTATTTTCATGAAAATATATTGTTTCTCATGATTGCTAAAAGGTTTTTGCAACTAAAAAGTAAGCTTATGATTTGCAAAACAATGAAAACGCAAAACATGGCAGAATTTGTGAAAAAACCTAGAATAGAAGGTAGTAAATAATTTATTCGGGACTCTTGTGCAACTCAAATGAAAAACTCATAACATATGACAGAAATACAATTATATAGATAATGCTGAAAAAAAATCATATCAAAAAGATGATCTCGTGATTTGTGGCGTTTTTTTCCGTCAGGTAGACATAATCTGTTTCTGGACAACATGTCACAATTATTGAACTTTCTTGCAATCAGAGGCTATAACTTGGCACAAAGCTTAAAAATAAAGATACAATGATATTTCTACAGTAGTAACACACATCAAGACCACTAAAACTAAAAGTAAAAACAAATTGGATTGCCTCCCAACAAGCGCTTTCTTTTATGCCTTTGGGCTAGGCATAATGCAAAAAGATCAAGTTGTATCAATTGAACCATCATCAAGATCATCAAAGAGCTCTTCAATAGTACAACTAGTATTAAGAGGACTCTCAAAGAGAGGCTTAGTGGCCATACTTCTAGGAACAAAATCAAAGGTAGTAAGACCAATTGGAATTTCATTTCTAATTCCATTTAGGAGAGGTATCTCTTCCAAGGTCTTCACAGTTTCAACACCCCTAGCAATAGGTATATTTGTTTTGGGTTGAGGAACCTTGGGTACGTTAATGAACCTAGGTGCCTTCCTTGAGGGGGTTTCTACCTTTTTAGTCTTGATGGAGGATAGAGTAGTTCCTAAAGTTTCAAAAATATCCTCGATCTTATCAATCCTAGAAGGGTCCAAATCATGGGATTTAAGGGTCTCCAATGTTTTGCAAATTTTGTGCATGGAGCTATCAAGTCTATTTAAGTTCCCTTGAATCCTACGATCTACTTCATTAATTTTACTCATGCTTGGCATCTCTAGCTCTATCTTCTCAAGTTTACTCATAACAAGAGATAAAGTGATATCATCCTTTATGTCAACAATAGGTGGGATTCCGATAAGATTTTCCATAACGTTAAGAGCCTCCCCAACGGGAGCTTCCAAGAAATTCCCTCCTATTGTTGTGTCTAGAACAAACCTATGCCAAGAAGTAATACCAACATAAAAAATTCTAAGCAAAATAGTGGTGGATTGCTTCTTGGTGTCTCTATCTTGAGAATTTTCAATTCTATACCAAGCATCTTTCAAACTTTCTCCAACCCTTTGTTTGAAGGTGAGAATCTCTCCTTCGGGTGCAACACTAGAGGCAAAGGATTTATACATACCGACTAAACAAAGAAAAGAACTGATTTTTTGTGGTTTTTGGTATAAGACTCTAAAGCAAAAACTAGAAAGCAAACTAACAAGACTAAAAAGAAAAAGTAAAAGATAGCGTGCAACTACCCTATCTTAAAGTCTGGAGTCCCCGGCAACAGCACCAGAAAACTTTGCTTGATGACGAGATGATGTATATACTTTCTCGCTCCTCGTTGGTTACCCTAAGTAAAAGGTTGAGATATAGTCAGCAACAAGTTTTCCCTTACACGAAGACTGTAAGGTTTATCGAACCAGGAGGACTCCTAGGATCAACAAGTAGGTGTCTCCCACCCTGGCGCTAGCAGAAGACGTGGACCTGCACACACACAAATAACTTTGCTCCCAACGAGTACAGAGAGGTTGTCAATCTCTCCGGCCTTATAGTTTGCAAAGGATCAAAACACAAGCGGGAATAGTAATAGTGATTGCAACGGTAAAGTAAATGAAAGCAGTAAATGATGGAGGTGTAAACAATGGTGGTGATATGGACCGGAGTCACATGATGTTCACTAGTGATGTCTCTCTCCCAAAAGACGATAAACAACTATGCTTGGGTGAACAAATTACAGTTGGGCAATTGACAGAATTATGAACGCACCGCAATGCTAACTATGATACATGAAAGTTAGATGCTCAATAGTAATGGACAGTACGCCAAGACAAGTAGACCGTTTATTCATCAACATCTACTTACTAATCACCCACCTTGAGATATCTATCCAGAACATCTCGGTGGTATTAAGTTGCGAGCTCCACCCAAAGTGTAAACTCAAAGCAACGGACAATTGCATTAACGAACTATGCGTAAGGTAAACAATCCTTGCAACCGTGGTCCAAGCACCGTTGTTTTATCCCTGGTGGCAACAACACATCCCCTAGTCTCATGTTTCTGTCACTCAAGCTAGACATCGAGGGGCATGAACCCAGAATCATGTATACCGCTCCCTCTTGGAATTGCAATCTACTACTCGACCAAAGCAATAAATAGCAAGGGAGAACATGCATGAATCACTAAGGAACATAATATAAAAGGATAATCAAATATATAACTCATAACAATCTCAAAATAATCTCATAATCCATTGGATCCCAAAAAACCGAGCATAGCAATAGCAAGAGAATTACATAAATGCCTTGATCATGTAGGGCATCTCACAAGGACTAATCATGGAAGCACAAGATTGGAGAAATTCGCGATTCTGGATCCCCTCTAGGGTTTTCCTCGTCAAGGATAAATATAGGCGAAAGAAGGGCACCGGAGGAGGTGGGACCCACATAGGCGGCATGTGGGCGTGGCCAAGGGGTAGGCCGCGCCAGGAGGTCGCCTGGACGGCCCCTGGCCCCCTCTGGCCCATCTTCGGTGATCCGGAAACTTCCGTTACGCTGATTTTTGATATATATATTTTCGGGCTTCGGAAAATTAGGTAAAAGCTCCTACAAAATAGACATCAGCAGACAAAAACTGGCACTGGTGAACTGAGTTAGTAGGTTAGTCCAAATATGTGTAAAAAGATATAAAAGTGTAACAAAACATATAACAATGTCACCCAAAAGATCATGGAACAAACATAAATTATAGATACGTTTTGGGACGTATCAGCAGCCAACAACCCGGGATAAGGGGAAAGTAGGGAGGGGGGGGGGGGGCGAGGGGCGGAGGCATCACCGATGGCGCGAGCGCTGGAGTGCGGAGATTTGATCCTATTGTGTGCGCGACTCAGCCGAGGCAGCGAGTGTTGCGTCCCTTTTTTTTCGATAACAACACTGTGTTCCATTGTCTCGTTTTTCTTTTTGGAAAATGTTCCTCTGCCTCGTGCGTGCGAGTGGATCGTGGGGTATTTTTATCTTGTTCATGTGTCATTTCACGTAAGACAGCCTATCAAGGCATTAGACCTTCTTTCATTTACTTGGCTCCATCCTGGACCTACAAAAAAACTATATAATTATAGCCTGTTAAATTTTTCATGCCCCGGGCCTGGGCCCAGCTCCGCCCCTGATATGTCACATGTATGATGAATATCAATACTTTAATGTATCATGTTTAACGTTTGGAAATATCTGATTTTAGTACTGTATAATGCAAATTTGCTGCTTGCCGCTATCTTCCGCGAGAAGGAAAAGGGGACGCGTTCGGTAGAATCAAGACGCCCAATTATAAAAGTTTGCCGCCTTCGCGTTCTCTTTCAACCCCAAAACCCGCCTCCCCTGCTAGAGAAGAGAGAAAAACTCACATCCTCGGCATCTCTCTCTCTCTCTCTGCAAGTGGTGGGCCCCATGTCGTCGTCGGCGGCGCACCAGAAGGCGGCGGCGGCGGCTCCCGTCGAGGAGGAGGAGGCCGGGGAGCACGGGCCTTTCCCCATCGAGCACCTCCAGGTGCGCTCCGCCGAACACCCATCTCGCCTCCCTCCCCCTCAGTCGATCCGCTCCTTCCCCGCGGCAGAGGCCGTCGAGAACGGGGTTTTCTTGGGACGATCCGGCCCTTTTTCCCGTCGTGGAATGGGGGATGCGGCTGAATGCCGCAACTTGATGCGACTGATCCGCTCCTTTTCCCCATTTGTTCTCTTCTGTGCTCGATTTGCCGGGTTCTTGGCGGTAAACCTAGGCTCTTGCATTCGGAACCGCGTGAATTCGAGGATTTAGTCCGCACTTCGGCTATTTGGCTTGCTTTGAGGTGGATTTATCCCTATTTGGGACTTGGATATTCCTCTTCTGGTAGAGTTCCCCCGAATTCCCGGTTCCCTTTCCCTCGGGAACTTGACATGTATCACCAGAGGCTTGATTCACAGATTCAACGAAGTTGGGTTTCTTATCACCCTTAAAGATCCGTACTGAAATGTTTCCTGTCACCCTTTCTGATGCGTGTTTTTCCTGCATTTTTAACGGACCCGGAGACAAGTTGGACCGTATATCTGCACTACGGGTTCTTGAAGTCTTAAAGAAACTGCAGATATACCCGTGTCTAGTTGTATGCAATTAAGAGGACCTGTACTTTATTTTTCAAGCTTTATGATTCCTGGCATCTAAAACTTATGCATCGCACATGCACGCATTATCTTTCTGGAAGTAATGCTAATACGATTCGATTGTTTGATGTTCTAATTCCTTCAAGTACGAAATGTTGATGCATCCTTCTGAAAGTAATTTGCCTTCTCCCTGAGGCACCATGTACGGCAGCCAATCAGCCATGGCAGTTGTGAAATCGTATCCCATTTTCTTGCCATCCTTGCTATTTCCTGTCATCCTATCCCAGATTCTTAGTATCTAAAGTTACTTTTCCATGCTAGATGTCTGAAATTCATATTGCGAAATAGTTTTTATCATTTGGCCATGTGGACTCTCGTGTAGGCTGTTGAGGATGTAATTCTTAGAAAAAGCCCCTTAGTGTTAATGTCACAACTAGACTAAAATTATGTCAAATTTTCTGTGAAGGCATCGGGAATAGCTGCAGTTGATGTGAAAAAGCTCAAAGATGCTGGTCTTTGCACCGTGGAGTCTGTAGCTTACTCTCCAAGGAAGGATCTTTTACAAATCAAAGGGATTAGTGAAGCCAAAGTTGATAAGATAATGGAAGCAGGCAAGTAATTGTTTTCCTCCACTATAGGAATTTAGGAACATTGTTTGCATTGCTTCGTGAACAAAAGAAATTTCCACATGCAAAGTCCTGAATGTTGATAAACATCTGACAGCTTCGAAGTTGGTTCCACTGGGGTTCACTAGTGCTACCCAACTTCATGCGCAGAGGCTTGAGATCATCCAAGTTACAACAGGATCAAGAGAACTTGATAGAATATTGGATGGTAATTGTCTCTGCTTTTTGTCGTTTCCTATCTGTCACAAAGAAACTCTGATTCAATAGACATATAATATTTGTGTTTCAAATTCTGATAGGAGGAATAGAAACAGGGTCTATCACAGAGCTTTATGGTGAATTTAGGTGTGGGAAGACTCAGTTGTGCCATACTCTCTGTGTCACATGTCAGGTATTGCGTTAGAATATCAATCTTATGTTATGATGGCGCCACATCGGTACTAACATAATTTTAGAAGGATACATGATATCTTTGTTTCAATATTGGAAGACTGGCTACTTTCTTTTCTTCTTAACAATCAGTTTCTGGTTGCATAGGAGATATGGTTAACCACCCCTTCTCTTCCACTGTCTATTTTCTCGAGATTGAAAAATATGATATTGATTTATACAGCTCCCACTGGACCAAGGTGGTGGTGAAGGAAAGGCTCTTTATATTGACGCAGAAGGCACATTCAGACCACAAAGACTCCTCCAGATAGCTGACAGGTGATACGGCAGTTTTTTCTTTCTATAACAGAATTACCATTTATTCTGCTATTATGTGGAGTATGATTGAACTGCTAAACAAGATAATCCTGAATTTTAGGTTTGGACTGAATGGCGCTGATGTACTTGAGAATGTAGCTTATGCCAGAGCATATAATACTGATCATCAATCAAGACTTTTGCTGGAAGCAGCTTCCATGATGGTGGAGACAAGGTGAGTTGATGCTTCTATAATTTGGCATATATATTCTCTGAAGTAAACGATTTAGTAGCAAGAAACTGTGAACTGCTAAAGTTATATTCCACCTATCTTCATATATTTGCTTGAAGATTCGGAAGGATTGGTAAAAAAAAAAGGCGTCAATGATGTTTAGGATGGTTGCAAGTTGCTTTTTGTACTACCAGGCAACTATCAGCACTAAGTAGGAAATAAAGATGTTCGATTATGTTTCCAGTGGAGCACAGGAAAGGGGTAGCAGCTGTGAATGATCTCATTATCACGACTTGAACTTGGATGTTGTCCATCTTATCCTCACATGTTACATGCTGCCAAATTGTTGGGGTAATTTTATTTTCTGCGTCGAAGTATTCTAGTTTACATCACTATACAATATGGTAGTTTTTCTTTTTGGAGTTACTCTATTACATCTGCTTTAGAAAGAATAAGATCCAGTCCAATAACAGTCCAAGGCAATGCTATTTTGTGTACAGTATTGCTATTTTAGGCTTGAGGCAATTGACAATGCCTACACACTACCAGTCAACATACTTACGAGCTGAAATCTATTGTGTTGCTTGCTGCGATAAGGCCAATTAGATCCTGGTTGTGATTGTACTTGCACCTTTTTCATTATTTCTGAGTGCTTACGTTGAAATTATTGGACTATTTCCCCAATACTGAACTGGAACCCTGTTGGTGCAGGTTTGCGCTTATGGTTATAGATAGTGCCACGGCCTTATACAGAACCGACTTCTCTGGTAGAGGGGAGCTATCAGCAAGGCAAATGCATCTGGCTAAGTTTCTGAGGAGCCTTCAGAAATTAGCGGATGAGGTACATTAACCTCTTTCCATTAGCAGCTGATGAATCATGAAATCGTTTTTCTTTAGTACTTGCGCTTGATCATAAAAATGATATTGGAGCCAAATTGCTGAAGGAACTTGTCGTGTTGCTACTTTATTCTACTTGATCATAGAAATGATATTGGTCCCGTGGATAGTTGCTCATTTGAGTTGTTTTGCTTCCTCTAGTTCGGGGTGGCAGTGGTCATCTCCAACCAGGTAGTGGCCCAAGTAGATGGCGGTGCAATGTTTGCCGGGCCACAGATCAAACCCATTGGAGGGAACATCATGGCTCACGCTTCCACGACGAGGTGCGCTGCATTGAGTAGCCTGTGTACTACCTGGCATCTCTACCACTCATTCTGTTCGGATCTTGTTTAACATCTGGTACTGCATATCAGGCTTTATCTCCGCAAGGGAAGGGCGGAGGAGCGGATCTGCAAAGTGGTGAGCTCTCCCTGCCTGGCTGAAGCTGAAGCGAGGTTTCAGATATCACCTGAAGGCGTCACAGATGTTAAGGATTGAGAGCGCTCATTGCTTGTCATGGGATACATCATATCATGTATCGGACTTAGCCTGCTGTTTGCATCTTCAGCAACAGATGCTCGCTTATGCTGATGAAGGCCCTTCTGTACAGCAAACGCCTTGCAGCTGCAGTGGCACTATAGGGGCTCCGTGGACGGAAATGTTGTACAGCTAATCTCCCATGGTTTGCTTGTTCTATCTTCACCCCCAATGTAGTGCAACACAAGCAGTACAGGCAGTTTACGAATTTCCAATGCCATTATCACCATACTGTAGCAGTTATTCAAATATGAGTTGTCCCTGGTCGTTTTTTCAGCTTATGTAATCAGGTTTTGGTTTCAGTAGCAAAAACAGCGTATGCATTACTCTTGAGAATTGTATGGTTATGGCTGAGTGATGGGAAAATGTAGATAGGTCCTAGAGGCAATCAGCCAGTAACTCGGTAGTTATAAAGATAGTTTTCGGGTGAGTGGTGAGTCATGAGACAATGAGACATGTCGCGAGACATGGTTGATCAAGATGGAATTTGCCCCTCCGTAAGAAGCGATATTCCTTGGGTCCTATTGAGTGATTAGATTCAGAAAGCATGATCATGTAACATGGATTAAATGTTAACCAGGTTTAAAAATTTGTATCACAGTTTTGAGAAGAGATGTTGAGCTACTACAAGGGTGACAAGTACTTCCTTTGAGCTCGATAACATATATCATGAGGCAAAAGGAATATTGCATATGCACATTGATGAGGTTCATCTAATGACTTTGCGAGCCGCTACTAACTATCGACTCAGGTTGTGTCCGTATGTACGTGAACCTATAGGGTTTCATACTTAAGGGGCTGCAACTCATTCGAATTAGATTCGAACGGAAAATGAGATTAGACTCGTAGTGGGCCTCAAGTGTTGATCCCACCTCAAAGGTGTATATAAAGGGGAGTGGGCGCACCTCTTAGGGTTGATCCTTTTTCTTCCCTCCACAGTCGTCGCCACTCCCCACATCACCATGCCGTGCGACTAGACCTAGCAGTCCACAACCCGACGCTGCTCCCTGTACATGTGTGGATACCTTGGAGGCATTGTCATATGTGGTGCTTGGACGAACTGTTCGAGGGATCCGCAAGGAGCTGTTCATGAAGACTGCTGTTTGCGAGAGATCGACTACACGAGGAGACGACTCGGCTGATCGACTACACGCATCATCAACTCTACTTCTGCTGCGGCGATTGCACGTCTAGCGGCAAACTCGATCCCTTGATATATTTCCAGCAGCATGTTATTGGATGCACGGTAGAAATTTTAATTTGGTGTTAGCATAGCGTACCGCATGTTTATACACAAGTATCAGAGCCTTCGTTGTGTGGTGATAGATTCGGTGATTCACATACAAGATATGTAGATCGATTCACGTGTGGTTTGATGAGATCGGCTGTGCACGTTAGTGTTGAAGATTGGTTTCGTGAGCTTGTTTCTGTGATCATGATGCAAAGGTCGTGACACGAATTACCCTTATTGGTCAGTTTCCGCCATCGGGGTAGACAGTGGAACGTAAATCCGGATGCAACACGCGAAGATCAATGAGATTGATCGAATCAGAACAAAGATCGACACCGTGGAAATGTGATTTCCGCAATGCTGAAATATGTTGGAGCGGTCTAGGTATAAAAGCTATAACTTTTGCTTACGAACTTCAATTTTACTCCATAGCCTGTCAAACTAACGAGAAAAAAGTTGGATTAGTGGCAAAGTCTCAAATCGGCACTTCAGGTTAGGGCAAAATCCGCTTGGTAATAGAGTTTCAAATGGTTTTATTTTCGCAGGTAGAACATGTGACTTGTTTTTGTAGGGAATGCTTATGATTTGATATAGCCCATGAATGTTGATTGTGCATTATTATTTCGTGACCTGCGTGTCATGAGTGCAACAACCGACATGAGCCATATGATTGCCCCATTATTCTATTAATGACCTGCGTGTCAACATGAGAAGCCAGGTAATGTAATTTACTCTCGGTAGCTATTAGTTTGTAATAGTATAGTATCTTATGTAACAATTGGCGGTTGACACCATGGCGTGGAGATGAAGATCACCACGAGGACAACTATGCATGGAGATGAAGATCATCATGGACAGACCGCACATGTGGAGCTGGAGGTCACCATGCGATGTGAAAAGGGGCTATACCATATAAGACTTGTATAAATTGTGTGATAAAGTTTATCCCTTTTATGCACCCTTATTTTGCATGGCAGATGTTTTAAGTAGGGTGATCCCTCAAAGAATGTCAAGTAAAATTGCCTCCCAAATTGTTGCAACATCACATGTTAAGTATTTTTAGTGGCGGGCCTATAAAATTAGGGTGCTACTAATACTTCTTAACGTGGTGTGTTTGTGTCGGACACTTACGCGCGAAGCGTTGGTTAGTCTATTGTGGCTATCAAAACAGTTTTAGGCCTCGAGTAATAAGAGTTGGCGTGGCATGAGATGTCATCAACAAATAAGAGTCGTATAGAGATACGATTAGCAAGTGTTGCTTACCGAGTGATCTAGTCTTCTAGCAGTGATGCAAACGCCCACTAGTTGACATGTTGAACTTGGATCTTAAATCGCTAAACATCAATGAAGGGATATTGATTTTAGTGGGAGTGATGTTCTTATTAAAATGTTTAATCTGAATTAATCTTCATGAATACATGTCTTAGTGTTTTGCATATTTCTGTTGTAGATCAATGGCACCACCTTCTCAACCCAGTTCATCGTTGAAATCAATCCTACAAAAAGATAAACTGAATGGAACAAATTTTACCACATGGTATAGAAATCTAAGAATTGTCCTCAGGCATGATAAAAAGGAACATGTTCTAGAGGACCCCCTTCGAGAGGAACCTATCGAGAATGCTAATGCCACAACCAGGAGTAGCCAACCAACTAGTGGTTATGAGGGGTGTCTATTTATAGCCTGGGAGCAATCTTGACATGAATTGACATTAATGCCCCAATGATATGACTATTTGGTGGATAAGGTTGGGGACATCTGGCGCGCAGCACAACAATGGTCGGAACCTTTCAACTGTGAAAGTCCTCATGTCACTCATGTTCCTCACAGGTAGGTGTTTTGCAGTGGCGAAGACCTAACTCCTTAGTTAGAGCAAATTCCTCATAGACCAGAAGATCTTCGTCTCTATCACCGAAGAATTTGACTAAGCCGTTGAAGATTTCCAAAGGTTTCATACGAAGGGTTTGAATGTGTAGGCTTTAAGATGAGCATCACTTGGAAACATTTCCTTAGTTTTACCTCAACCCCCTTTAACAGTACAGTGGTCTTATGACACAGAATACAGAAAATGAAACTATGAAAATGAAGGTGCCACACTTCAGAGTCTTCACATCCATTTCTTCACGGACACACCAATTTCCCCACTTTCAAAGTCTTCAGAGGAAATAGCAAAGTCTTCAGCCAAAGACATACATTTTTAGGGGTCGATATTCTTTGAATAACTCAAACTCCTCAGTGACTTATAGAGCTTGTGTACACTCACAAACATACCAGTCTCTTAACCTATACGTCTTCAATACACCAAAATCACTATTGTGCACTAGATGCACTTACATATAAACACTAGCACCTAGATCACATAGGCCATGATAACAATGTTCTCTAATCTTAACTGAGATAACAGGTATGCCTACCACTGGTTTATTCTTACCAAGTTCGTCCTGTTTATTTCTAACAGGCTTTGCAATTCTAGTAGCTTCATCACAGAGGTAAATAACTTCCCATCAATGTTATCAGTTAAGAGATCTTTAACCATGGCAACCTTAGGCTCAACATTAATTTTCTCAGAAGGTGTAGGTGTCCTAACATGACTTATATTAACCACTTTTGTAGCCCTAGCATGCTCTCTAATCTTAACAGAAAAGGGGTTTCTCAATGTAAGAAGTGGGAACAACTGGATCGACATGGTTAATAATTATTTCTTCCTTCTTTATTTCAACAAGCTCATCTTGCAATTTTTCAATAGGAGGATGGAATTTAAACAACTTCTCCTTAGGAAGATCAACGTAAGTGGCAAAAGTTTCACAGAAGGTAGCTACTATCTCACGATCAAGGCCGTATTTGTTGCTAAACTCATGAGAAAGAGAAGTCTCCATGAAAGATTTAACGCAATCAAACTTAAATTTCATACCTGATGCCTTACCTCTATCAAGTTCCCAATCTTCAGAATTGAGTCTAATATTTTCTAGAAAATTCCATCTGAATTCAATAGTCTCGTTCATGTATGATCCAACCGCACAAGCGTCGAGCAATGTTTGATCATCATCAAAAAGGCGAGCATAAATTTTTTGTATGATCAATTCCCTTGGGAGCTCATGATTGGGGCAAGTGTGCATCATAGATTTAAGCCCTCCCAAGCTTGAGCGATGCTTTATCCTTCAAGAGGCCAACAATTATAAATAAAATTCCGATCATGATGAATCAAATGCATAGGATAAAACTTATGATGAAATTCCAATTTCAAGCAGTTCCAATCCCATGATGCAATATCATCGAGTAGCATGTACCATAATAATGCTTTTCACTCCAAAGATAAAGGGAAAACTTTCTTCTTGACTTGATCCCGGGGTAAACCTGAAAGCTTAAACAATCCACAAATCTCATCGACATATATTAAATGATAACCAGGATGAGTTGAACCATTATAAGGATTAGCCAATAGTTTCTCTACCATACCCGAAGGAATCTCACAATAAATATCTTCATTAGGTTCAGGAGGTTGAGGAATGATTTCCTCAACTTCCTTTCGAGGCGAAGATGTTCGGAACAAGCCACTCAAAGGGTGACCCTTCATAGTGACAAGCAACTGTAAATTTCAACACGTACCGAAAATATTCTCTTACGAATTTCCACTTACCAAAGGCGCTTCACTCCATGGCAAAGGCGCCAGAAAAGAGTCTTGATGACCCACAAGTGTAGGGGATCAATCATAGTCCTTTGAATAAGTAAGAATGTCGAACCCAATGAGGAGCAGAAGGAAATGATAAGTAGTTTTCAGCAAGGTATTCTTTGCAAGTGCTGTAAGTAACAGTGATAGATAGTTTTGTAGCAAGGTAATTCATAACAAGTGACAGTGACAATAGTAGTAAAGGTGCAACAAGGTAGCCTAATCTTTTTTATAGCAAATGACATGCTTTAAAGTTCTTTTATGTAAAGCAAGCACTCCCGAGGACACATGAGAATTTCTGTCTAGTCATGTTCATCATATTAAGTTTATTCACGTTCGCTACTTTGATAATTCACTACTAGAAAAACGGCTACAGCTAATATGGATATTAATGGCGCACCATGTATGTGGTGCGCCACTGCTATATAGCAGTGGCACACCAGATACAGGTGCGCCATTATTGGCCATATTACTAATGGCGCACGTGGTGTGCGGTGCACCATTACTAATTTTTGTCCTGGCCCCACACCCTCCCCAGACTTAGCAGTGGCGCACCAGGGAAAAGTGCGCCATTACTAGTTTTAACTAGTAATGGCGCACCACACCCACGGTGCGCCACTACTAACAATCTTTTCTCTTATTACATGCAAAATGCCATCGACCCGACCCCAGGCTCCTCCCGCACTTGACCTGACCCCAGGCTCCTCACGCACTCGACCAGGCTCCTGAAGCTGCAGTTTTCGATCTGAAGGCATATTGACAGCAGCAAAACCATATGCTACAGGTCTCCAAATGGCATGAAAATTCACAGAATGCTAGAGAAACACAAGGATTACAACTTACTCCATTGGACCAACCTCAAAAGAGCTACAAATCACAAGATACAAGCAAGACAAGACAACAACAAAATATAACAGATTTCAGACTTAGAAATATTTCAGCACCTTCAAATCAACACTATTTCTAGCAACTTGACAGCAAGCAAACCACACCTAAACATGCATTTCTATTGCAACCAAAAATACCAGGGGCTAGAGTAAACATCCAAGAACAACTCTCTAGTTGAAAACTTAATCAAACGAAGCACGGAATAAATCCTACGAAATAGACAAGAGGGCAACATGGAAAAATATCGCACGAACTAACTTACTCAAAAGCTAAAACTAATTGCACAGAAAAATCTCATGGATTTTTCTACCCCGAAAACATATAAAATATGTGGGGTTGCGCAACAAAAATATTGCCACACGTAAATATGAGATAATGGCCTAGACACGGAAAATAATCTAGCGGCAAATCCCTACACATAAAAATACCAATGACCGCTCTAAAATACATGGAAAATGGGTCCCTAGAGCATGAACATTTTATCTCCGGTGTTCGAACAATCCGGGCACACACGAGAATTAGCTACGAGACAAAACATAATAGGACAGGACGCTAAACTAGGCATTCGGCGGGTCAAACTACTTCAAACAATTATGCAAGTTGCCAAATCGTAATCTATGCGAAATTCTACATGAGATCCATATATAGATCACCTCGGTCCGACTTACGGAATAAAAGTTACGGGGGTTTTAAAATAGCTATTTTTCTGAAAAATCCTAATTCTCAGGCAAAACCTAAAAACAATCTATGGGCCGAATCTACGTCAAACGGGCCTACACACGGGTGGCGCCGGGTAACTAACTACCGCCCGAGGCGCATAATAGAGGGGCAAGGGGGGGGGTGCTCACCTTGGGCCTGGGGAGATGGGCCGGCGCGGTGCACAGGCCGACGCCGGCTGCGGCCAGAGGAAGGCACTGGCTCCTGGGCCTCGCAGGGCACGAGCCGGCCCACTCGAAGGGTCATCGCGAGGGTGAGCGACCTCGTCTCCCTCGTCCTCCCGACCGGGAATGAGGACACGCACGACGACGGCGACTCCTGGCGGCGAGGCGAAGGCGCAGGTGCAGCGAGCGGATCCGGGCGGCCTCACCGGATCTGACGTCTCCCGGGGTGGCGGCCGGCCGATGGGACGTGAGGGCACGGGACGGCGCAACACGAGAGGAGAACGGCGGCTCGGGGATGGCTGCTCGGCCTTGGATCCGGCGGGGCTGTCCTCCGGCGACTCGGACATGCAAGGCACGGGGCGGCTGCAACGCGCGGGACCGAGGGGCGGCGCTCCGGCCGGCGGGAAGCGGCGGCTCGCCGGAGCGGGCACAACGCATGGGGTGGATCCGGCTAGGGCAGCCACTGCTGCTCCTGGAGCTTGGGGGAGCCAGCCTCGGGTAGCTGCGGGACACGCTCGCGAGCGGCGGCGGCGGATGGGCTCTGCCGGGCCCGATCTAGGCTCGGCGGGCCCGCGGCGGCTGCTGGGTGGTGGGAGGAGAGAGAGAGAGTGGGGGGCTAGGGTTTCGGGCGCGGATCCCGAGGTGGAAGGGGGGCTGTCTAAAAATGCATACGGGGACTATTTATAGACAAATGGGGGGGGGCTAGGTTTAGCGAAATTTCGTTCCGGATCCAACCGCGCGGTCGGATTCGGACGATTCCGAACGCGGGAACGGTTAAGTGGCCGTGAAGAGTGGTTTACCGGAGACGAGAGGGAAAACGGGCGGCGTGGCAACGATTTTTAAAACACCGACAACCGTCCGACGATAGACCGAATACGGTGCCGCTACGGTCGACCGTTCGGGTACTAGACGGACTCCGATCGCGACGAAATTCGACAGGCGGCCTGACTATAACTAATTACGACCGCATGCCAAGTTTCACCCCGATCAGAGAAAGTTTTCATCACACCTTTAAAACAAGATTCGTACGATGCCGCGGGCGCATGCGTGTGCGGTCGGGCTCAGAACGGGCAACGACGAGAACCGGCAACTAACAACGGATGCAAGTTTTGAAAACTGGCGGCAACGGAGATGCCGATGCAATGCTGATGATGCGCATGATGCGATGATGATGCGACAAAAGAAAATAGACACACGACGAAAACGGAAAGAAAAGGGGAATCTTCTGAAACGTCGGCATCGGGCTGTCACACCTATAATGCGTCATTAGTAGACAAAACAGGTGCACCACTAACATCCTTTTTTCTAGTAGTGATTTGATATGTGGGTGGATCAACGGTGCTGTTCTTACCTGAACTAACAAACTACTTATGATTAACCCCTCTCGCAAGCATACACAACTACGAAATAATAATTAAGATAAATCTAACCATAGCATGAAACACGTGTATCCAAATCAGCCCCTTATGAAGCAACGCATAAACTGGGGTTTAAACCTTTGTCACTCTCGCAACCCATCATCTACTTGTTACTCCACAATGACTTCCTTTAGTCTCATAACATGGTGAAGTGTCATGTAGTCGATGTTCACATGACACCATTAAAGGAAGTAACAACATAAATACCATCAAAATATCGAACGAATACCAACTTTATATGATTACTTATGACAAGACTTCTCCCATGTTCTCAGGAACAATATTAACTACTTACACCTCACCAACATGTTCAACATCAGAGGTGTAACAAATACGATTAAGGTTGTGAACATTATGTCTTTCGCCAAGTAATCCAACTACCATCAACTACAATATGTAATTAACATAACTAGCAAACCACATGTACTAATATGAGGTTTTGAGACAAAGATTGAATACACGAGATGAACTAGGGTTGGAGGTGAGATGGTGCTGGTGTCAATGTTGATGAAGATTGGTCCTCTCACGAAGGAGGAAGCATTGGTGATGACTATGGCTTCGATTTCCCCCTCCCGGAGAGGAATTCCCTCGACAGAATTGATGTGTCAGAGAGCAAAAGGGCCTTTGCCTAGGTTTTCGCCTCGAGACGGCGACACTTTGTCCCGAAAAATTATGTCTTAATTTTTATAGGGTAAAACACACCATATATGAGAAGAAGGGTGTCGGAGGACCAATATATGGCTGCCCCTCTGCGGTGTATTTTTGGTCCAATAGTTCTTATATATTCCAGAAAAATTCTACTGAAGTTTCACGTCATTTGGAGCAACTTGTTTTTTCTTCCTTTTTCTCGGTTTCCCGGCCCGGAATCCCAATTTCTAGATACTTTTCTCTTCATAATGTACCTTGCATATTCAGAGAGAAAATACATAAGAATTACATAATAACATGGAATAATGGACAATAAGAAGACAAATGTCGAAAAAGATTCATGATGCAAAATGGACATATCAACGGCCGTCGCAGTGATCTTGGTCCATGCGAGGGGTGAGGGGAGGTTGTTGTTGTTACTAGTTTGGGTTTTTGGTGGAGTTTGGGTCTAGTTCTTTCCGCTGTATGCGGTGCTGGCGGACCATGGTGGTGCGACTTCGTCGGCAATGTGCAGTGGTGGCGGCGGTGTGAGGCTTCATGGACGGTGCTCCCCAAACCTTGGAGGTGAGGAGATGGGAGACGATTCAAATGATAATCCTGCTCAGTTTTTTCCGGTCCGACAATGATGGCACCCCCGAGTGTTTTTCCCCTCCTTGGAGGCGTCATCGAGGCGCATCACCATTTCCCCCGCTCACTTGGTTGTGGTAGGTGTCTCCAAGTGAAAGCCTAGATTTGGTGCAGGATCGACACGATGACTGCGTCATCAACGTCGCCCCTTTATTAGGAGCATCGTGTCTCGAGACACGGTTTGTAGGTCCTACGGTGTGCTCCTTCGGTGCTCGCGGCGATCTTGTGAGGCGCAATGTACAATTATTGCTACTTGCTGGTGAATCCAAGAAGGTGTCTTCCTCGGTACGAACCAAGTCCCGCCATCCTCTTGCCACCTCATTTAGGTATTAAGGGGGACAGTGTGTCGACAAGGGATGCCTTCTCGAGATGTTGTTCCTCGGAGGTGACCGACGGCGGTCGCGACACGCGAGATTTTTTTGTTTTTGACAGGTTCCTTTGTTTTGTAGTTGTGTTGTTGTTGGTAGCTATCTCTCCACTAGCCCGGATGTGAAGTTTGTGCCACACTCGTTCTTTATAGCGAGTGTTAGTCATCTACTGTCATTTTCCTTTTATAAAGCTATGGTATGCAATTTGCACACTCTGGAAACAAAAGACATAGTGAAGGGGCACAAATGGAAAACGAAGGAAAAAGGAGAGATACATTTTGCATTGTATATATTTTTTTGGAAACAGATACATCTTATACTCGCTCCTTTCCTAAATATGAGTCTAACGAAGCAAAATAAATGAATCTAGATTCTAAAATATGTTTATATACATTCGTATGTAGTCCTAATGAAAACTATAGAAAGACTTATATTCAAGAACAGAAGAAGTATAAAGGAAGAACAGAGGGAGTGGTTGAAGTAAAAGTTATATTTAAAAGCAGAGGAAGTATTTACTTCTTCCGTCCCAAAATAAGTGTCTGAATTTTGTTTTATCTTTCATACAAAGTTGTATTAAGCTTTCGACATTTATTTTGGGACAAATCTCTACTATTAAAGGGGATCTGCCGTCGTGATGGTTCGACCTCGTAGGATGGTTCAACCACGACAGATCCCCTCGCTAGCACTACTAGTTCCACCGATTATTTTCCATCGCTCCGTAAACCGATCGATTAAATACAGAAAAAAGTCTCTTACCCAGAACCGGCCAACTGCCTCGTCCCTCTCTTCCCCCACCCCATCTCTCTGCCTCGCCTCGCCTCGCCCGTATCGGCGGCGGTTCAAACCCGTGTCAGGTCGACGAGGGCCGCCGCTCGATCCATCGGCCACGCCTGATCCCGCGGGATCCGCCCCCTACCGGCGCGGTACAGACCCACCATGGAGGCCATGGAGGAGCTGTAGCAGCTCTCCGTGTCGATACGCCAGGCGGCCTCGCTCCTCGCCGACGACGGCCCCTCCGACGACTCCGGCCAGGTCTCTGCCGCCGCCGCTCCCCTCGATCCATCGGTCGCGCCTGATCCCACGGGATCCTTCGAGCGCTCGCTTCTCCTCCGCCGCCGGCGGCCAGCCATCCACCATTTGTCCTCCTCTTCCGCGCAACTACCCCCTCCCAGTCCTCTTCCTCCATTGTCATGCCGAAGGCTCGTCCGCGTCCGCCCGTCCTCATCCCCCGCTTCCGGCCCCCAGATCCCCCTCCACCGTTCCTTCCGGCGACTGTAACGACGACTCGAGGACTCCAGGTGACCATCAGCAGCAACTCGAACCGGCGGTAATATTCCAAGGTGAGCTTCCCTCTCCGAACCGAGTGCACAGATTTCCCTCGGCGCCGGCGGGCTTCCGCGGCAATAATCCGAATCCCAAGCCGATTGGGTTTGCGAGGGTTCATGGCTTGGCCAATGTCAGGCATAAGTAACTGCATAAGGTTGCAGCAATGTCGTGCAGTCCCGGGAATGACAACCATCCGTGCATTTCCCCAGGTCATCGGGTTATCTTCTTGGTGTCCCTTGTTTAGGTGCGTTTTCATCTGTCTTTCATCTTCTTTAGCAACTGATCTAGCTATTGTTTACTGGAGTAGAACGTTTGAAAGAATCTCAAATGATGCTTCACAAGGAAATCAATGCACTATTTAACATTAAGATAATAAGATGTGTCATCTCTGCGTAGTTTTGTTGTGGTAGTGTGCCTGTGCTTTCTGACTTTACAGGTGCTTTAGGTTGGATCAAACATTTTTGTTAATAATAAGCTCCTAAGCACCACCAATAGATGATGCATTCGCCAGCCAAGGCACCATTGGAGTTTCTATTTTGTTGTGTCCCTCTTGCCGTGTGCGTCCAAAGATCAACCGGGAGCTTATTAGACAATGTGCCCTGTGAAGTTAAAATGAATTCAATGTGTTGCGTACTTCCTGTTCTTCTTTCAAACATAGCTCTTTTATGATACTTACGCTAAAAAATCTTAGCTTTCAATTTTACCCGTGCGTTAGCGTGCAAAATCTTTCTTTTGTAGCCGTCCACTATTTTGGACTCAATCCGTGTAGAATGTTTAACACGTGCCATAAATTATTTCTCTGATCAATCATTTCTTGATGCACCCTTTTGTGAACAGGAGACGCCACACGCTCAAAAAGGAAAGAGTTGGTCGAGATTTGCAGAGATACAAAGGGTGAGATAGTTCATGGGGTGATACAATTTTTTATCATGTTTTAATTCTTTTAATCTGTTCATAGATGAATGTGTGTTGTTATTTTTACTAGAGTTTTAATCTGATCCATGGATAAACTAAGTGCAAACGTGTAATCTGTTTGTATTCTTTTCAACGGTAATTTGATATTTTGCTTTACTAAACACAGTTTGTTTGAAAACGATAAAGTTCTTCATAAATCCCTTGAAACGTTCTCCAACAAGAGCAAACGAAGGGCATACCAGTTACTTTTTAGTACGAGCCTCAAACTTATTGTATTGTGAAATCTGAATATGTTCCCACTTGTTTATTTTTTTTAATACAAAGCAAGCAGTGGAACTACCTGGCTGCAGCGATACACCTCCACTCCTTTCCTTTGGCACCACCACCCTCCTAGCAGCGACACCGATGATGCCATATTCATTGAAGAATTCTACGAAGAGGAGGACAACAATGATGAGGACGTCGAGCTGGTGGAACTACCTGGCTGCAGCGACACGCCTCCGCTTTTTTGGCCAGTCGACTCAAAGGCTCGCGTAATGTATTTAGCTTTTGTATATTAGTATGTAGCCTGTAGAACAAGGTATGCTTAATTTGTGAGAAATTTGAAGCTAAGTTAGGTTCATATGTTCTTCGAATAACTAAATATACAGCTTTCCATCTCAGTTTCATCAATTCAAGTTTTGGCTGACCTTTTTGCAAGAATAGCATGCTGTTTGGATTTGGCCAATAGTAAGGAGGGAAACTGCATCTCCATCCATTCGTTGAAACATCATACTGCCGGGATTAGTATTGACCATTAAGGTTGATCTAGCTTTTGCTAAGCAAACCCTTATTCTTGAGGTTGAGGTTATTTTCCTATCTTTAGAAGTATGATTTAAGGATAGCGGGTACTATTGTTACAAGCATATTGATCATTCTATTCTATGGTATTTTCTCTGTGTCGTATTAGCTTGGAGAACATTCAGAGAAATGATAGTCGTATTAGATTGGAGAACATTCAAAGAAATGATAGTTGTATTAGATTGGAGAAAATTCAGAGAAATGATAATCTTGGCAAGCGTTTGCTTTTTCTGTTCTGATTTACTACTCAACGCGATAAATAATAAATAACAAAAAATGAGACAGAAGTTCTACAGTAACATATTTTGTGATGGTACTAGCTATCCTTAAAACAATATTCACACACAAGACACATTCTTTCAAGTTTTCTTGCTCATTGCACTACTGGCTGTTGACATGTTACAGTTAACTCATGTTCCGTTGTTATATGTCAATATGCCCTTATATTTGCACCATTGTTAGTAATATTTTATTTCTAGAGTTTCTGTCATTTGGGCCTCATTTTATATTTTGACCAAATCATGTTTTTTAATTCAATTTATTTTATTTTAAATTTTTCGGTCAAATCTATTAATGTGCATGATGCCACTCAGAATTATTTTGTAAATTCTGCTAGGGATAACGATTGATGCTTCTATGATATTTTAACATGTTCTTGCCTCTCATAGGTCCACTCACACACATACTACATTCAATAGTTCCCATGCGTGCACTTGCATATATGTGTATGCAATGCTAATTCTTTTATCAGGTTGGCAAAGCATCACGATATACATCTGCCTTTCCCTACCTAGATGGTCTCATCCTTGGAATATGAACTAATGAAGTTGTTGTCACCTTTGGTATGTGAAGACTCAGGTTCTTATTGCAATTGGAACATGTTTCAGATGGTCATACATGTATGCACTTGAAATATATTCCCTAATGAACTTTTTTGTCTATTGTGAAATATTGGAAAGTTTGACGGGCTTGTTGGACCAGCACTGCTATATGCTTCTCTGAAAATACTTACATCCTATCATTATGCATGTGTCCCATAAAAGAATGTGCAGAATGTTGGATGCCATTCTTATTATGATATTTTTATCATCCCCTAAACTGCCGCCCTTGATGGTGTCAAACTTTGGGATCTACAGAAATTAGGAAAAACAAGGTTTGATGAGATGTTTGTCTGAAATTTAGAGTTCACTGTAATTTGGAGCAGCTTATGGATAATCATTGTTGTAGGAGTTGTCTCCCCATCCATCCGGTACGTTGCCACGGAATTCCCTGCCTTTGACGGGGTCTTCTCCTGCGATACGGCGTCCTGGTGACGATGCCGCCAACGGCTCTCACCGACGCCTGGCGACACGTACGGCCCGTGACGGCTTTCCCTCCCATGCTGCATCTCTTCCCTCTTAGGATGATCTGTTCAATACATGGAGGCATCGATCTAGACCCGTGGACACAATAGTCTGGATCCACTCTCTTCCATGTCTCCCTTCTCTGTTAATCCCTCCTCTTATTCCTCTCTCTCCCCCTGATTAGTTTTTCCTCTTTGAATTGCAGCATGCAGGACGCTGGATTGAGTGCACGCGGGCGACTAGGATCAACAACAACAGCAGAGTTATTATAGCCCCAAAGAAGGTACATTAAGTTCAATGATAACGGGAGTTGTAAGCTAATGAAGGATTTGATACTTTGAGCGAATCGACAACAATGAAACTGGTTCATGGCGTTGCTTTATCCTTTGAATCTTAGGACCGTGCAGTTCATTTCTTCCTGAGCAGCTGGCTACAGACAACATTCATCCACACAGCCATGATGGACTATCCAATCCTAGCAAATTTCTTGATGAATCTGCTTACTTACCCAGTCAAGGAGGTTAGCCACTCGTAATCTAATTTACAACTATTACTCTCGCCTGCATTACATCAAATGAATGAGAGTAACATGTGTTTCAGAGTTACCAAACTGAGTCATGCAAAAATAGGTCCTGTTCTTTCTATTCCTCTGCTACGCATGTAATTCTCCTGACATTTCTGCAGATGTGCAAGATCATTGATTCTTTTCCTGCGGGAGCGGACGTCATCGACAGGGCTTTCGCTGCGGCGAGCGTGTACTACAATTACACAGGCGACCAAAAATGCTTCCATGTGGGGGGTGGCGATGACCCTCATGGCTTCGAAGGATGGAGCTGGCAGGTACAAGCCTGAATCACATACATGTGTATGTGGTGTACCAAACTACTGATAACACATGAAAACTGAGAACATCACATATGTGTTTTCTGAAACAAACTCTTGTGCAGGCCTGTACAGAGATGGTCATGCCAATGACAGTGTCGAAGGAGAGTATGTTCCCACCATACAACTTCAGTTACGAGAAGAGTTCCGACAGCTGCCTCGTGGGCTATGGAGTTCGTCGGAGAATAGACTGGATCACTTCTGAATATGGTGGCCATGTAAGTTTTTTTTCTTCAGATTTTCAGTGTTTACATACGAACCGTCAATAGCAACATTTCTTTGGGTAGCATGTGCTCACCTGGTACTGCGCTGCACAACCCACTACAGAAAATTGACAAGGTTCTCAAGAGGTTTGGGAGCAACATCATCTTCTCCAACGGGATGCGAGACCCATGGAGTGGAGGCGGGTAGGAGTAAAAGATTTCTCACCATCTGATCTATTTATGTTGATACTTTCAAACATTTAGCTAGCAATTTTTACCATAGTAAACAATAATAAATAGTCTTCTTTCCAAACTGCTACCAGGGTCCTCAAGAACATATCATACAACATCATTGCTCTTGTCACGGAGAAAGGTAAACATGAAGTTGCAGAAAATATGCGAGGTCAAAAGTATTCCAAACTTATTTACACATGGTTGCGTGATATTCAGGGGGCCATCATTTGGACTTGAGATCTGCAACGAAGGATGATCCAGACTCGCTTGTAGAACAAAGGAGGCTGGAAGTTGAGATCATACATGGATGGATAGATCAGTATAACAACGATATTTCACAGATGTAGCAGTAAGAAGGCGCCATGGATTTTCATAATCAAGAAAACTAAATGTGGCTACATGGAAAATAAAAGGACTTTCCTTTCTTCTACAGGACGATAAACACAAAAAACGGGAAATGGAGGCCGCTACAATTTCCCTGCCCTTGACGGGGTCTTCTCCTGCGATATGGCGTCCAGGTGACGATGCCGCCAACGGCTCTCACCGACGCCTGGCGACACGTACAACCCCTGACGACTTTCCCTCCCATGCCGCATCTCTTCCCTCTAAGGCTGATCTGTTCAATACATGGAGACATCGATCTAGACCCCATGGACACAATAGTCAGGATCCACTCTTTTCCATGTCTCCCTCCTCTATTAATCCCTCCTTTGTTAATCCCTCCTCTTATTCCTCTCTCTCCCCTGATTAGTTTTTCCTCTTTGAATTGCAACATGCAGGACGCTGGATTGAGTGCACGTGAGCGACTAGGATCAACAATGGCAGCAGAGTTATTACATTGTGGTGGTGGTTTTTTCGCTGTAGTGAATAGAAAATTTGGTAGCCAAATCATTTACTGTTTGGCAGACTTGTTCATCATTGCTGTATCATGGAGACTCCTTGCAGATCATTGTTGTACCATGGAGACTACTTGCAGAATTGTACTCGTCTTTTTTATGTTTCATTTACTTGTTTGCTTCATTTATTCTTGCTTTGAACACTTGATTGTTACTTAGTTTGCAGGATTAAACATGTTTAGTAAAAGCATACAGAATCTTTAACTAGAGTTGGTAGCACTAAATTAATAATGTAAGGTGGTAGAAGGAATTTTACATCAACCTATATGTGTGTATGTCCATTCTAAAGGAATGTGTGCATGAAGTGACAACTTTCATGATGGAACAAACCAAGTTTAATTTTAGTTTCTCCCGATTGATATTGTGCTTTGTTTTCTTCTATGTTTTACTACAAGTACTATGCCTCTCATGTACAGTAGTTTAGCTGATCTAATGTATTTAACACTGTCTTATTTAGGATAAATTTCCTAGCCTTATATTTAATTTATTTTGACTGTAATGTTTGAGAATTAAAGCACTCAAGTTCTGTACTTTTTAGTAGTTTTTTTGTCTAATATGTTACCTTTTACACAAGTGGGGCTTATGTGATAACTTGGCATCTACTTCTTTGTTGCGTCCGAATTTAGTGGCAACAGATTGAGGACCTTAACGTGAATGGCAATAGCGTGGACCAGCGGACAAGATTGATGTCATGGAGTCAGGAGAAAGGCTTTTGGAAGTAGAATGAGGCAGTATTGTGTTCTTTCTTCTCTTAATTAACTTTACAATGATATGTGTTGAAAGCCTGAAAGTGCAGGCTATATCAAGGTTGATGATATCAAAATGATGTAACAATTTATCCATCTCTTGATTGATCAGATTTGCTCATGCAGTATTGATTCATTGCAGATCTGAAATTTGGAAAAGGCAATATGAATATTCCTCCATTGAATGGTTGTATTATGCCCTCGATATCAATGAGTTCCTCATTTACAAAGTAAGCAATCACCCTAAGGTTTTTCATTCCTTTTGTAGTTGTGGATGCAATACAGTAGTTGAGGGACGGAAACCAATCCATTAGCTCAGGCAAAAAAGGCAATCAACTAGAGTTGGCACAAGATTCACACGGGTTTTTAGTTTTTATATCATAGTGTTTTTGTAAATTGCCAATAAACTGAATTAAATTCAATACATGACATAACTTTGATTGCCAGCAGATTTATGTTGAAAGTTTTAACTCAAGCACTATTGTACTATTTGCAACAATATATTAGGATTAGTAAAATCTCATGTAAATGTATAGTTGATACCATTTTTCTTTCAACCCCTTTACCAAAATTCAGTTCTAGCTCCAAAGTGAGCAGTTGTAATCATATTGAAGTTACCAGTGGTTAACAAAAATTGATAGAAACGATTTTTTTATGTGTTCACCACAAACTTGCATGATGTTTTTTTCTATAGTGCCTTTATCTGAGATTATGCTCTGAGTTTACACGAAAATTAAAAGCTAGCATGTGAACTTTAGTATGGCCATGAAAAGGTATTCCTTTACATTTGAAACATATAATTTTATTTTTTATAAATTATGTGAGCATGAAGCAAATAAAAAAGGTGTTAGTCCCAATAGCACTACTAATTCTTTCAAAAGTACAAAAGCTACTGCAATAGAAACACAAATTTACATTATGTATGTGTTCCAAGGAAAGTAATCCTTTTATTTCATTAGGCTGGTATGCAAGTGCATGATTCTGAATGGATAGATGACTCACAGACTTTTCTCCCATATTTTGGAGTTGGACTCACATATGTTGATCCAAGCACTCAATGTTGGTGACTTTTATTTGGCGGATTATGATGTATTGTACCGCCTCATAATATGAGGAGTACTTGCATGATGACCGTTTGATAGACATGCATGAGTTTACCTTTTGCCATTGTTCATGTAATTCTGTTGGCCATGCTATAGTGAAATTTGGGTACCATTCGGCTAGGGCTTCTATATTTTGGCTACATTCTAACCCAGACTTTGTATCAGTTGGTTGCCAACGACTTCGCTGAGATAATTGGTTAATTAAATCATTTTTAATTACTTGTTTTGCATGCATATGTATGGGATCCACCCTACAAAACAAATAAATTTGTAACCAAGAACTAAGCTAATATATGAGCACCCATATTATAATCGATGTCAAGGCATCATCATCGGGGTCAAAGTGGTGTATGGTAGTCGAATAGTAAGAAGCAAGATAATTTTGTTATGTTATCACACACATGGAAAAACCACAACATTGAAACACACATTTACACTATTTTTACTTCCATGGCAATGCGAGGAGTATGGAATACTAGGTTTGTTACAAGGTTGAATGAAGAGCATGAAAGCGGAAGGGAACGAGAGGCACGAAAAACATGACACTGTGCCTTCATTCAAGGAGTGGTGGCTGTTGAGGAGGAAAGAAGTGGAAACGAGAATTGATATGTGTTCCTATATCGATGGAAATTACGCCCTCGCATTAGACAGATATCTGAAATAGATGGTATGCCATTTTATTTATTCCATTGCAACACACGGGCATCAAACTATCTCTACTATTAAAGCAGAATCGAACGTCGTGATGGTTCGACCTCCTCCCCACATACGACGGCCATCGATAAAAAAAATCTCATCGTCACTTGAGCCAGGGCCATGATTACACCAGCCTAAAAAGTTACCAGCCAAGCCCACTTAATAGATCCATTGCCAACTCAGCCAACAAACGAGATCCACGAACCTACTTGTGACTAGATCCATTTGTGGGAGACTTGAACCAAAAGTTAAAGTTGTGCAATGAAAACAAGAAAATGTATTAGAAAGGAGGGAGTACTATTTATTGGCGTCATCTAATATCTAATTATTTTGTTTAAAATAAAGTGCCAAATTTAGTCATTAATTTTTCTTTCCCGTGCCATGCACACGCCTCTAATCTTTATGGTGTTGGCTAATGTACCTAGACTGTACATGAAATCCTGATGATGTACATTGCCAGCTACACCAGGTGACACATTAGTTCAATAAAGCTTTTTGTCTGCAACACAAAGAGAATGATGTGACACAGACAAGGAAACGAATTGTCAAAAGTATAAGAGCTATCACTTAAGTTTCATATTCAATTTTAGTCTTTGAAAGTCGCCATCCAGAAATATATATTAGTCATAAAACTTAGAGCTCATAGAGTTTATATGATATACCCAAATAAATAATGTATTTTCTATAGTCAAACTGATCATAATATTTTATACTCTCAAGTAAGCACATCAACATTGAATAGTACAATGATTTGATCGGTAACATCATTATTTTTTGATATCTCCCGTGGCAACGCACGGGTATTTGACTAGTGGAGTATAAAGGAAGAACGGAGGGAGTGGTTGAAGTAAAAAATGCAAGTTACATTTTATACCAAAAACCACACTTTCTGAATCAACCGAGACTTCCCTAAAGAAAGGAATCAACTGGGACTCCAGAAAATTTCAGCTGACTCCATTTATTCGGCGGCAAAAAATCCAGTCGATTTCAGTTCGTTACCCGTTAAGACGGTGAGCGGTAGCCATGCTCGTCGCGGTGACCCGTCCCCAACCTACTTCCAACCATAAGTAGCGATCCCCGTCCAACGCATTCTTGCATAGATAGAGCCAACCACACCTCAGGTAGCGAGTCAGTGACGCACGCGCTCCGTGCCACACCACCACCGCACCGTTTCGCCCGCTCAGCCACCCGAGAAACCGGCGTCGGCAATGGAGTCGTCGCGGGTGAAGCCCGGGTTCAGCGGCGTGAGCAGCCTGTCCGACAGCCGGAGGAGTTACATGGGAGCGGCGGCGCCCAGCAAGCCGGCGGTGGACGGGTGCGGCGTGGCGCTGCGCGTGTTCATCCTGGCGGCGACGCTGGTCGCCGCCGTGGTAATGGGCCTGGACCGGCAGACCAGCACCGTGCAGGTCACCATCGCCGACAAGCTGCCGCCGCTGCAGGTCCCCGTCACGGCCAAGTGGTCCTACTCCTCCGCCTTCGTGTAAGTGAAGCGCTCCCGTACCTGATTCTTTCCTCTTCCTCGCCACCACACCAGCACCGCGATTAATTATTACACATCCACACGACACCATCGTTCTCCGGTGAAGAGCTCTCCTGGATTTGTTTTGTTCTCCTCCTTGTGGGATTTCCTTCCGCTTCTTTTAATCTGTTTGCTCGGCGGATATCGATCGTTCATGATGCAAGTACGTCTGCACACATTGTAGCAATATCTGACACAAAGATACAAGGATGCCGCGTACGTTTGAGAAAATGGGGCCAGCCAAGCACATGCAACCAATCAATTACTATATGTTTGTCATTTTCATTAATTAGGAAAGTTGCTGCGCTGGAGTAGATAGTGTTACTGTAGTCCAGTCAAGGCCAACAAATACATGCCATTTCTGCCGAAAGCACCTCTATAGCTACCGGATATAGTCATATAGATCGTCCATGATGCAAGTACGTCTGCAACAGCACGTACACATTGTATCTATCTGACGCAAAGATACCGGAGTACAAGGATCGATGCCGCGTAAGTTTTAGAAAACGGGGCCAGCCAAGCACATGCAACCAGTCAATTATATATATTGTCATTTTCCTTAATTAGAAATGTGCATAGATACACATGTATATGGACAAATCTAAGACAATTAATCTGGAACGGAGGGAGTACTCTACTAGCTGTATATTGATGTAGTTCAGTCAAGGCCAACAAATACATGCCATTTCTGCCGAAGGCACATCTATAGCTAGCGTTTGCCGATCCAGACACAACATATCTCCTTCACATTAGTTAGGCAAAAGTGCTTCTACACTACACTTTCACCATCTCCTCCATATTTCCGTACGAATTCTTCGGGTGAGAAGGGTCGACGGTCCGCAAGAAATGCAGTGTCGTGCGTGCCCGTCCAGCTGATTCCTACCGCTCACGGCTCGATCGAACCTTTAGTCGTTCCACGTGCAAACAAGACATTCTCTTTCCCCTACCTAGAAAGAACCTTCACGCTGCACCATAGACAAGGATGCCGCAACAAACCAGAATACTATGGAGTAAGTAATTCGATCGACGCCCAACGAGAACGCATGTGGTGCAAGTAATGGACGATTTCCTCTTTGCCCACGTCGATCTTTTCTGGTGGTCGGGAAGAAACTGCAAAACGATTTCCGCTTTGTCCACGTCCAGAGACGCATGAATCTTTGTCCATGACCGCGTACGTGGCTGGCTGGCCCGATCGATCGACCGATCCGAGCGGCATTATTGCGGAAAGAGATGGATGGATAATCCCAGCTCAACCGTCATGGCCACGGTGGGGCACGCCTGCTCGTCCTGATGGGTGTGCTCCGGCGGCCTGAGATAGCAGCCACCAAGCGATTTGGCCTTTTACAAAAGGTGGAGATATATGGGATACGGATAGAGATTTCCGAAAGGATTGTCGAGATCGATTCTTTTCCGACAGAGACGTGTCCGCTTGTTTCGAATATCGAGCAGAGTTGATGAGATTGAAACAGCAGCGCGCAGTATACATATATATGTGGTCTTTTTTTTTTTTTGTCGATAAAAGGACTGCATTCATAGGCTGGGTTGACGTGCCTTAATTAGCAGTTTAGCACTCGTGGATTAATTCCGTCAAGTCCATCTTTATTTGCTGCTATTTATGACATATATTGTTCGTACAGCTATTAAGAACAACTACGATGGAATTTAGGCACGAGTAGATCTATGATACAGTACACATTCAACATCAGGAACAGCTAGACTTCCGGACCGCACAGCGCACAATCGATACGTGTCATCACCTGCACCGCGCTACGCCTGCGTACGTCGTAGTGTTCCAACCGTATGCAGGGCGCTAATATTTAAAGAAAGCTCCCTCCACTGGCAAAATTCGATATATATATGCTCCGTCAAGTTGCTGTTACGTACTGATAGGTAGTAGTAGTAATCAATTGGTGTATGATTAACTAACCAGCGTGCGTGCAGGTACTTCGTGGTGGCGAACGCGATGGCGTGCGTCTTCTCGGCGGTGGCGCTGGCGGCGTGCCGCAGCCGGAGCGCGGTGGCGCCGCTGATGGTCGGCGACTTGGTGGTGCTGGCGCTCCTGTTCTCGGCGGTGGGCGCGGCGGCGGAGTTCGGCATCCTGGGCGAGCGCGGCAACTCCCACGTGCGGTGGGGCAAGGTGTGCCACGTCTACAGCCAGTTCTGCGGGCGCGCCATGGCCGCCGTCATCGTCTCCCTCGTCGCCGCCTTCGCCAACCTCGTCCACCTCATGTTCGCCATCCTAGACGTCCACAAAAACTCCTCCTACTACTAGGCTGCTGCTGCTGACCGTCCACGCATCGGAGATGTCCGATCGATGCATGCAGATGGTATACTTTTGATTTCCGCGCGTGTGAACTAACGGTCTCAGTCCTAGGCGCCTTGGTTTGATTAACTGTTGCTCTCATCGCATGTTCGTAATTAAGTACTCTGGGTGTAGTTAACAAGGACTGGGGGACCGACTATGTAGTTGGCTCTTGGCTGGTGTTTCTTTTTGGGTCAGTCCATTTCTTCCAACGGACAGAGAAAGCATGTTTACAACAAAAAATGAGTGACCACAAACTTGTTTCAATCGATTTCCTCAGCCGGTCCAAATCAACCCTTTTAACACGACTGAAATAAGCCCACGACTGTCCTCGGGCTGAGGGAACAAAAAAGCACAATACAAACGCGTTAACGTGATATGGTAACCAAAAGAAGAAAAGTCAGTCGTGTGAAATTTTAATACTTGTGGCGATGTCACCTTAAAGAATATGACAAAAAAAACAATGTTTTCTTTAGAGTAAAATAGCATAAAACTACTAGTTTACAAACTAAAGTTTAAAAAAACTATCGATTTTTAATTTTTCTCAGATAACCACCAACCGCGTGGTTGGCTGTTTCAAAAAACACAAAATCTTCGTTGTTAAAAAATTAAACAGGTTTACTACAGGTCAGGTCCGCACCTAAACGATCCGTCTATTTGACCGTTAACTCACATGTAGGTCCTACATGTCAGTTTCATCTTCCTCCTCTCTTTCTTCTTCCTCTGTGTCTCAACTCTTCTCTCCCCCATGCCTCCTGAGCAGACGATCCTCCCCTCCACCCCGAGCCGACAACGACCCTTCCTCCCCTCCCCAGCCTCCCCATGGTCGTGGGAGGTGCTCACTGAAGCTCATGCTGGTGGAGTTGGCGACAAGGAGGCAGGGGACGCAGGGCATCGGTGGCTGCCGCATGTGAAGCAGGGAAGGCATGGCATGCAGGGCCAGCCCTGGAGTTTCAAGGGCCCCAGGGCGGACTCGATGAGTGGGCCCAACTGCTACGACGGAGAGAAAAAGGAATTCCATACTTCAGTATGGAAAAATTCTTCTAAAACCATAAGCTATGATATAATTTTCCTCTTAAATAGTATCTGATAATAATAGGCTGTGGGCTTCAATAATATTGACATCTAATTGCTTTAGATTAACAGTATTGCAGTTCCCACAAATAAATTTATTTATAACCTCCTTCTAAAATTTAGTTAACTGATGTGCTCACCTCAACTTTGGAGTAGATAAATGCTTTTAGGCAACATGTTTGTAAAAACAAAAGAGAGCACACCTCAACTTTGGAGTAAATTAGCTGCAATAATATGTGCTCCAACACTGGTGTGCTCGCCAGCTATCCCAGTACAAAACATTGAGACCAGACGACCAAGACCAGCTATCTCCTCCAAGACAGTAGGTGTTATAAAAACAATTACACAACTTAATTATCATCCATCAGATTGAAATTGGGGGCTAAAATATTCACAGAAAATTACTTCCGTCGTTCGGCCGTTTCTGGCGCTAGGTGCAGCCAGCACCCTTTGCAATGCTCCGGCAAAATTGATAAATTTAACCTGCAGACAAAACTATTTTATAAACTGAACCGCTTTTAAAAAAAATAACGTAGCTGATCCTTTTGTATGGCGTCCGACCAGGCGTTACATTATTTTTTTCGTTAACAGTTCATTTTGTAAATTAGTTTTGTTCTTGGGTCAAATTTTTCCATTTTGTCCGATGCTCCTGCCTGCGACAGAGGTGCATGGCCTTCGCGTGCTCCATCCTCCGTTTGTAAAGGGAAACGAAGCCATAGACCCCGAACGTGTCAAGATTGCTAGATTGATTTTGGAGACACTGCTCTTTTGGAGAATTAAAAAAGCAATCAAACTAACAAACACGGGAAATGTCCTTCCTCATATAAAAAACCTAAAGCCATAGCTCCCCGCAAGCACACGCACACGTACGGCCGATCAGTATTCCAGAATGAATTCAACTATATGTGCATTCTCTGGGCTTCTAAGTATATATATCACGGAGGGGCCTCTTGGGTCTTTTGTGTTTTTCATTAACATTGGGTTTGTGCGGGTGTATCTAAGCCCTTTAGCATATGTATATACTGATCTGGGTCGGGGCCCCTAATTTGACTGGGCCCCAGGCCGTCGCCCCTGTTGCCCTGCCCCCAGGGCCGGTCCTGATGGCATGGCAACGGCCACATGGGAGGCATGGCATAGTGGCCGGTGCAGACGAGGCAGGGCGTGACGGCGGCCGCAGGCGAGGAACGACGTGGATCCGGTCGTGGCTCGCCGGCCGCAGGCAAGGCAGGGAGTGGCGGTGGCCGTAGGCGCGGAATGGCTTGGATCCGTCTGCGGCTCGCCGGTTGCAGGTGATGCATGGCGTTGATCCAGCCGCTGCGGGCGTGGCTCGTCGCCCTGAGGAGGCGCCGTCACGGTTTCGTGCAGAGTGCTCGGGGTCGAGCTCATGGCTGCCGCGGGCAAAAGTCCTCCGGCTGTGGAGGAGGGACCTGATTGCTTTTTGCAAAAATATTTCAAGGACCTGATTGCTTTTTCAGAAGACTTTCGAGGACCTAATTGTTTTTCTAGACATTTACATGTAGCCCCTATATGTCAGTTAACGGTTAAACACACGGTCAAATAGACGGATCGTTTAGGTGCGGGACCGACCTATCATAAACCTATTTAATTTTTTAACAACGAAGATTTGTTTTTTTTTAAACACCCGACCACACGTTTGGTAGTTATCTAAGAAAAATTAAAAACAGGTAGTTTTTTGAAATCCTAACCTCTAAATTAGTAGTTTTATGCTAATTACTCTTTTTTCTAAGAAAGAATGAATTAGTAGCATTACCCTTCAAGAAGAAATTAGAGGAAAAATAAAATAAAACTATGGGGAAAATTACGCATAGTCTAGAAATTATGAGTTTTTATAATATGCAAGAGTAAGCATAATAATATATTTTCGTAAAAAAGTAATTAATTGGTGCCATTAGTGTTACCCTTTAAGAAGAAATAAAATGGAAATAATTAGAAACAAAAGAATGAAAAAATTGGACACAGCTTACATAGACATTGTGTGTTTTTACGTTTTATGATATGCAAGAATAAGCATATAATGGCGGAATTCTTGCTAAAGAAGGTTTTATAAGAAGGAACAAATTAGTGGCATTTGTATTACTCATAGGAAATGGAATAATAAAATATATAAATCAAAATAATTAAGTTTCGAAGAAATAATGAAATGGTGGCATTGGTATCATGAAAAAAGAAAATGGAAAAAAAAACTTGCAGACAACCTTGCACTAAAATTACACTTTATGTTTGTAGATAAGATTGATAGAATTTATACATAAATTGAGATTTTCTATAATATGCAACAATATAATAGTGGAATTTTCGAATATAAGAAGCTTTCCAAGAAGGAATAATTGGGTTTTTTGGTATTACCCTGAAAGAAAAAGGGAAATGAAATAAAAACTAAAAGATATTGTTTCCAAAAAAATATGAATTAGTGACGTTGGTATTACCCTTTAAGAAGAAAGAAAATAAAAAATATGTGCACACAACTTTGCCCTTAAATTGCACTTTTTGCCATAAGCAAAGAATACACGTATAATAGTGCAACCTTTGTACTCTAGTATAATTTACACACATAGTATATAGTACTTATGCATATGAATTTACACTAATGCAACATCCAAAAAATACCGGTTAAAGAAAAGAAAAGGCAAAAACAAAATATAATATAATAAAAATAGAAAACAAACAGGGAACACGTAACGAGATTCAAGTCCAATACAAAAATCAACTCATCCCAAATAGGGGAAAGCCATTCAGCCCAAGAAGCCATGAAATAACAAATGAAAAAAAAGGTACAACACACATATTTACAAAAGAATCAACGCTCAGAAAACCGACTAACCAAAATTTAAAAGACATACAACTTACATATAACTAAAGTGACAAGATTGTGAGCACCCAACTCACTATCATAAACCACACATGCAGTTGAGGTTTAACCTGCCACTAACGGAAACAATTGATTATTGTAGTTTATGGCGCTAACATTCATAGTGACTTACAGAATGCATATAGCCAGAGAGACCAACCGTCACGATATGCCTTCTTTGTTCGCGAAATCTAGGAGCACATGAAAGGACAAAGCATTAGTATTACTCATATTCATCGTTGTTAAAATGCTCTTACTCATTATTTGACAACTTTGGCACAACTCAAAAATAGGCGGCCGGATGGATAAGGTTTGCCTGAGATGATTTTGAAGCTATATGCTTGAAAGATTGCAACCCATACTTTTGAGTGATACATATTCTGGAAAAACATGCATACACACTTACACGGTGCATATTTAGTTCCCTACAATTTCTTTACAAAAAATGTTCTCGTAATTTACTATGTGGCATTAACATGCATATTGGATTACATGGTACAAATTTAGTACATAAAAAATTATAGCAAAGGAACATGATTTTAGGCATCGATTTTACAGGGGCACTTGATGGAACTAAGTTAAGTTGCGCCTAAAACCGAACATAAGAAAAACTAGCCAAGGAAACAATAAGACTAATAACATAACCCCCCCCCCCCCAACCTAGTTGCTTTCGTGAGGATGTCAACGAGTTGATCTCAATGCTCGTGCCACATGTTGATGTTCCCATCCTTCACGCACCGAAGGACGAGGTGATCCCTATTATGAATATTTTTTCTTTGGTTGTGGAATACATGATTCTTGCATAAAGATTAAAGCAATGGCAAATTTGTGGTCAATGCACAGTTATGCGATGTTATCTTTACGTTGAGTACATTGCTGCCACAATCATGGTGTACAAATTGGCATCAGAGCCATTACCAACCATAGGAGCCCCTTTGCTTGATCAAAACTTGGTCGTTGTTCAGTCTAAAGAACTATATTTTGAGTCTAGTTATCGACGAGTAGGAATTATTATTATTCCTTATCCCTATCGTCTCTCTAGTGAGAAAGTGTGACGTAAGTGTTGTGATTCTACTCCTCTTACCTTTCAAAGTTTTTTAGAATCAAGCGGGTATTTTGGAATCGTAAGATATTGGTATGGCAGAATTCTATTATTGGTGCCTCTAGACTATTTGGGGTAGTGGAGGTGTTCTAGGGAGTTGAGATGAAAGGTGTTCCTATCACATTTGCTATCGTTTCTGTTTTTACTACATGAGGATGCAGATTTTCGAATTCGCTTCAATACTATTCGCCGGGATAGGAGTTTGGCGTCACCCAGTTCTGGGGAGAACGTCTAGATGTACTACAATAGGTGGACGAGTTTCTGAGGTTTTTGGTTATGTGTCCACATATGCGATACATTGTAGCGTAGTTTCATATTAGGTTGCCTGTGTGTGAAGATTTTGCTCTTTGTATCCGTTGGGACGGATTGCATAACTAGAAATTTTGGAATTTCATAGGTGGAAATTCAAGTAGTTACCTAGGTTTATCCTTTCGGTAAATGCATGATATGAGCTTGGGGTTGACATCTAGTGATTCATTTGTTCACGGTCTTTCTTATACATGACAGTCTCAGTATGCTTTATCAATACATGTAGTTCGCTACGCCTAGGGAGCATATTCGGGCGTCATTGGACAACCGATGTAAGATTGAGCCCGTGAAGATCTCACCACAAAAATGTTGACCGGAATCTCTGTCGTGTTTTTGTTTCCGGCCTTATTTGCAATCCCAACCCTTTGTTTTATTGTAGTTATGGAGTTTGAGTTGCTTCTACGTCAAGTGTTGGTTCCATACATTTTATAAATGATGTTCTCATATTTAATTGGGAACACAAATACTTTTGATCAATCCGAATTTTCATGGCAATTCTTTCTCGACTAGTGTGCTTCTCTTCAATAATCTAATCATTTTAAATATTTGCAAGACTAGTCCTTGTTTTTGTCAACGGTATTTGTTAGAGCATATTTCTCCATATGTGGTTTTGGTAATTGATGACAATCCCTATGAACTAATGGTTGCCTTAAGTTATATTCGAAGGATTTGTCCATAGGCAATTCTTGAAGTCCATCTGTTAGTTTCAAGGAGTTTATATGATGACCAAGGTGGTATTCAAAGTATTATCCAAAGATTGGTCATAAAGACACAAGGTTGATCAAGACTAAGCAGAGAGTAAATCAAGATGATCAGCACACAAAGCGTACAAGATGTACCGAGAAGGATCAACTGATCCCATGGTATGGTCAGCATTGTCCATAACGCTTTTGTGTACTAACCCATGTCTTCATGAGAGTTCTATGTGGGGTTAGGTGTGTTTCCATGGGTTTGCGTCAAGAGGAAGATCTCATTCAACCTATGAAGGATGACATCAAGTGGTGATCGTCATCAAGATTGCGGTGTGCAAGTTCAAGTGGAGCATCACGAAGATATCATGCTTGAAGCTTGTCGTCCATTGTGGTGGCAATGGACTTGTGAAGAATGTGATCAAGAGTGTCTCACGCATAGTGAGCATGGGGGAGCAATCAAGAAAGGTGGTCCATCTTGAGAAAGCCAAGATCATCATCATCTAGTCCTGAGAGGACACCTTCTGACCGAGGAACACCTAGCTCCTATGGCTTGCCCAAATCAGCTACCAGGTCCAGAAGGAAGATCAATTCTAATGAAGAATATGTTGAATTTATCCCAGAGGAATCTATTCCCCGGAAGCAGAAGGTGAAGACCACGGTAAGAAAGAGTGTGAGGAAGGAATATGCGTGCCCTGCTCATATTAAAGCTCGAGAATCTAGTGTTGGAAATATGTCCTAGAGGCAATAATAAAGTGCTTATTATTATATTTCCTAGTTCATTATAATTGTCTACTATTCATGCTATAATTGTATTAACTAGAAACCGTAATACATGTGTGAATATATAGATTACAATGTGTCCCTAGTTAGCCTCTAGTTGGCTAGCTCATTGATCAATAGATGATCATGGTTTCCTGATCATGGACATTGGATGTCATCGACAACGTGATCACATCATTAGGAGAATGATGTGATGGACAAGACCCAATCCTAAGCATATCACTAGATCATATTGTTCGTGTGCTAAAGCTTTTCTAATATCAAGTATCATTCCTTAGGCCGTGAGATTGTGCAACTCCCGGATACCGTAGGAGTGATTTGGGTGTATCAAACGTCACAACGTAACCGGGTGATTATAAAGGTGCACTATATGTATCTCCGAAAGTGTTTGTTGGGTTGATACGAATCGAGACTCGGATTTGTCACTTCGTGTTACAGAGAGGTATCTCTGGGCCCACTCGGTAATCCATCATCATAATGAGCTCAATGTGACTAAGGAGTTAGCCACGGGATGATGTGTTATGGAACGAGTAAAGAGACTTGCCGGCAACGAGATTGAACAAGGTATAGGGATACCAACGATCGAATCTCGGGCAAGTGTCATACTGGTAGACAAAGGGAATTGCATACAGGATTGATTGAATCCCCGACATCGTGGTTCATCCAATGAGATCATAGCAGAACATGCGGGAACCAACATGGATATCCAGACCCCGTTGTTGGTTATTGACCGGAGAGGTGTCTCGGTCATGTCTGTATGGTTCCCGAACCCGTAGGGTCTACACACTTAAGGTTCGATGACGCTAGGGTTGTAATAGGAATAGTATGTGGTTACCGAAGGTTGTTTGGAGTCTCGGATGAGATCCCGGACGTGACGAGGAGCTCCGGAATGGTCCGGAGGTAAAGATTCATATATAGGAAGTGGAGATTTGATCGCCGGAAGTGTTTCAGGAAACACCGGTAATGTACCGGGACCACCGGAAGGGTTCCAGGGGTCCACCGGGAGGGGCCACCAGCCCCAAGAGGCTACATGTGCCAAACGTGGATGGGAACCAGCCCCTAGGTGGGCTGGTGCACCACCACTAAGGGCCCAAGGCGTATAAGAGAGCTAAGGGGGGCAAACCCTAGGTGTGGGGGCTGCTTTGGGCGCCAAGCCCACCCTAGGGCGCCACCCCCTCCTCCTCCTTGGCCGCCGCACCTCCTAGGGTTTCCCTATGGGTGGAAGGCCCTCCTCCTCCTCCCTCCTATATATAGTGGAGGGTTTTGGGGCTGCAAACACACAATTTCACCTCTCCCTCGGCGCAGCCCTACCTCTCGTCCTCCGCGGTGCTTGGCGAAGCCTTGCCGGAGAATTACATAGCTCCAATGTCACAACGCCATCGTGCTGGCGAAGCTCTCCCTCAAACTCTCCTCTCTCCTTGCTGGATCAAGGCATAGGAGACGTCACCGGGCTGCACGTGTGTTGAACGCGGACGCGTCGTTGTTCGGCGCTTAGGTTGGAATCTTCCGTGATCTGAATCGCTACGAGTATGAATCCATCAACCGCATTCTAGTATCGCTTCCGCTTAGCGATCTTCAAAGGTATGAAGATGATCTACCCCTTTGCTCATTGCTGGTTTCTCCTAGATAGATCCTTGTGTGACGTAGGAATTTTTTTTTTGAATTACTACTACGTTCCCCAGCACTGGCATCTGAGCCAGGTTCTATGCGTAGATTCTATGCACGAGTAGAACACTAAAGTTGTGGGCGATGATTTTGTCAATTTCTTGTCGTTACTAGTCTTATCTTGATTCGGCGACATCGTGGGATGAAGCGCCCCGGACCGACTTTACACGTACTCTTACGTGAGACTGGTTCCACCAACCGACATGCACTTGTTGCATAAGGTAGTTAGCGGGTGTCTATCTCTCCCACTTTAGTCGGATCGGATTCGATGAAGAGGTTCCTTATGAAGGGTAAATTGCATCGGCATATCAACGTTGTGGCTGTCACGTAGGTAAGAAACGTTCTTGCTAGAAACCCAAACCAGCCACGTAAAACTTGCAACAACAATTAGAGGACGTCTAACTTGTTTTTCCAGGGTATGCTATGTGATGTGATATGGACAAGACGATGTGGTGTTACATATGTGATGTATGAGATTCATCATTTTCTTGTAGTAGGATTCACGACTTGCATGTTGATGAGTATGACATCCGACACGAGCCATAGGAGCTGTCTTAGTTTATTGTATGAGATGCAACACCATGTGATTACTTTACTTTATTGCTAACCGTTAGCTATAGTAGTAGAAGTAATAGTTGGCGAGACGACTTCGCAAAGACACAATGATGATCATACCTTGCCCCGTAGATGGAGATCAAAGGAGCAAGATGATATTGGCCATATCATGTCACTATATGATTGCATGTGATGTTTATCATGTTTTTCATCTTATTGCTTAGAACGACGGTAGAAATAAGATGATCCCTCATTAAAATTTCGAGATAAATATTCCCCTAAGTGTGCACCGTTGCGAAGGATCGTTGTGTCGAAGCACCACGTGATCATCGGGTGTGATAGATTCTAACGTTCGCATACAATGGGTGTAAGCCAGATTTACACATGCAGAACACTTAGGTTGACTCGACAAGCCTAGCATGTACAAACATGGCCTCGGAATACGAGAGACTGAAAGGTCGAACATGAGTCATATGGTTGATACGATCAGCATGGAGATGCTCACCATTGATGACTAGTCCGTCTCACGTGATGATCGGACATGGGCTAGTAGACGTGGATCATGTAAAACTTGAATGACTAGAGGGATGTCTATCTGAGTGGGAGTTCATTAAATAATTTGATTAGATAAACTTAATTATCATGAACTTAGTCTAAAATTGTCTTTAAAAATATTGTAGATCCAATGGCCAACGCAAATGGCTAACGCAAATGTCCCATTCAACTTCAACGTGTTCCTAGAGAAAACCAAGCTGAAAGACGATGGGAGCAAGTATGCGACCGGGCTCGTAATTTAAAGCTCACCCTCATGGCTTCCAAGAAGGCATATGTCCTTGATGCGCCGCTAGGTGACCCTCCCGTTCCCGCGGCAACCCAGGACGTTCGGAATGCCTCGCAGTCGTGAGTGATGACTATTCTCTGGTTCAGTGCAGCATGCTTTACAGTTTAGAACCGGGGCTCCGAAGGCGTTTTGAGCAACATGGAGCATATGATATGTTCGAGGAGCTGAAACTAGTTTTTCAAGCTCATTCCCGCGTCGAGAGATATGAAGTCTCCGACAAGTTCTTCAGTTGTAAGATGGAGGGGAATAGTTCTGTCAGTGAGCACATACTCAGAATGTATGGGTTGCACAACCGCTTGACTCAGCTGGGAGTTGAACTTCTGGATGACGCGGTCATTGACAGAATCCTCCAGTTGCTTCCACCTAGATATATGAACTAGGTGATGAAACCGCATCAAGTGCACACATGACAAGGCAAGAGATCTACGGCTACAATCTACAACTCGCATGACAATCTTCAGATGAACTATGAATAACGGCGGTGACCTAAAAATGATAATGGGGACTTACAAAGATCCGTAGCAAAAGAGGGTTCTGGTCGACCGTGCTTGGGAGATCTCCGCTATCAACAGAGATGAATTCCGGTGATGGCTGGAAAGAAATGAAGTCGCTTGGAGGAGCGACACCGACGGAGTTCGAGAGAGTATTGCGAGCGAGAGGAAGAAGAAGAAGTGGAAAAGTAAACCTGGTCGGTCTACATATAATAATAAGACACAAAGCAGTGCAGTAAAAATGGAGTAATTTGTGGCAAAACGAATGCCTCGATTTTCACGCCTGACAGAGATTTGAACACTATTGGGGAAGATTCACTATGATGACTAGATGACGCCAGCGGCGACTAGGATGGAGTCTTGACCATGATAGCTGAAGAAAATACCAAGTCTTGAACTAGACACACGACCCGACAAAATATTGACCCGGGAAAATATGTTCCTGCGAGGGAGATTGCCACCTCAAAAGGCGACTCGTGTTGATCCCCACCTTTGAGGGTTTTCTCTCTTTTTCAGGATGAAGTTTGACATGAATAAATTAAAATTAAACTAGAGGCTAATGTTGGCGATATACCCCATGGGTTAAACCGCCATGGGGATAGCCCGCCTGGATTATACCTTGGGGAAGGAGGCCCTGGTCGCAAAGGTCCAAGGGGCGACTCACCAAGAGGCCGGCTCAAGCCCATCACATGGAGGCCGGCTCATCAAAGGAAACGTGGAGATTCTACCCCTCCCAAGTTTCACAGCCCTAGATTATTGCTTGTAGCTAGTTGCATCAGTGAGCATTCATGCATGCATTTAAATTCTTTTAAATCTGAAATGGGGAAGTGATCAAGCCTGAGGAACCAAATTTTGGAAAATAGGCAATATAAAAAATTGCTTCAAAATGATCCAAGAAAATGTTCCAAATATTCCGTGAAAATATTGGCATGAGGTAAAATTCAAATAAATAATTTTGGAATAACAGAAGCATTTATTTTGGGGTTTTTGAACTGAAACAATACTTATTTGAGTTGGATTTAATTCTACTACAAGAGAATTATAATTCCAATAATTCTGAAAATTGGTGAGTGCTTCTCAATATATTTTTTCAGACCACATAAATATTTTAAGAAGGTTTTAAAATGATTTGGTTTGTAAATCAAATCAAAATATATTAAAAAACAAATTAGAAAAACAGAATGTAAAACAAAAAGAAAGAAGGAAAGAAACTCTTACCGGACGCCGGCCCAGCCCACCAGGGGTGAAGGGGTCATCTTCAACCTCTGCGAGTAAGCAGAGGCGAGATGAGCACGGCACCAAGCGTGCCACCTCCTGCTTCGCGCTGGAGGCCACTCCGCCGTCCTTATCCAGAGCCTTGGAGAAGGCCTGGTCGCCTCTTCCCTTTCCCTTCGCCTCTAGTTCTCTCCCTCCCCATCTCTTTCCCTCTGGCTCGATCTCTCTCTTCCTCGCCTGAGAGCGTCGCCGTACGCCACCGCAGCCATAGCCACCTACGAGGGCCTCCTTCGTGTCCTCCAGCTACCCCATCAAGCACCCCGTCCTCCAGCAGAAGGAATCGGGCCCGGAGGTCTTGAATCGACGCCATCTTCCTCTCCATCGCCCCCGGCCTTCGTGTCTTGTCGTCGTCGATTCGCCGCCCTCCGTGCCTCCCCGACCCTGCCAACAACGCCATCAGCTCCGCGGTGTGCCCCGAGTTCTTTTCCCCTTAGCCCCATCGCCGCTCCCCTTCCCAAGCCCATTGGCCACCAAAGCCGCAAGCTCCTGCCGCCGTCCATGGCGTCGTCGTGGCCAGAGCATCCCCTCGGGCCGCTTGAGCACTCTGGCGTGCTCTTAGAGGCTCGTAGTAGCCACCCCGACCACCAGCTCCTTCCCCCTTGTTCCCTAGCATCGAGAACGTCCTGGCCGAGCTCCGGCCACCGCCTCCGGCGTCGTTGTCGTCCTCTCCGGCAATCCGAGCCCTCCTGACCCCTCTGCTCGACGCGGCTGAGCACATGCTCCCTCCCACTGCCCTCAGTGCACCGAATGGGTGCCGGAATGCAAGTCCCGCGAGCCCCCGCCATGTCCTCTGGTCGCCGCCGGCACATCCCTGGCGTGTTGACGTGGCCGCCCTAATTAACCACTAATTAGCCCCCTTACACACTGACCGTGAGCCCAACGCCTCTAATTTAAGAATTAGAATTAATTTAACTCTGTTAGTTAAGTATGACACTAACATGTGGACCCCACACGTCATTTGAACTGACCTGGCATTATTGACTGCTGATGTCACTGTGACACAAAGGTGACGCAATATTTGATTTCTGGATTTAAATAATTCCAGAAAATATCCTAAACTTTGAAAAATCATAGAAAATAAAATATAAGTCTCATGAAAATAACTTATATATGAAAAATGATCAGAAAAATTCAAGGAATCTGATTATAGAATTTTCATGCATGTTTGAGAAAGTTAACATCACCAAGTAGGCAAAATGATGATTAGGGTAAATTTAATAAATAGTTTGGAGTTGGAATTTGATGCCTATTTGAATTCCACTTCAATTAATATGACCAAACATTGAGCTAGGTAACTCAGTACCTTAACATGCCATATCATGCATCATTTCTGTTGCATTGCATTGAATGTGTTCTTTTCTGTTGTCGGTGCTGTTTTCCTCTCGGTAGACGATGGTTCCGACGATGTGATCGTTGACATTGATGAAGACTCATTGCTATCTTCGGAACTGTCAGGCAAGCAACCCCCCTTGAGCATTCTGATACAATCCTACTCTCTCGCTCCTGCTCTCTTTTATTGCACTAGGACAAACACGATTCAACTGTTACATGATCTCGGTAGTTGAACCCATTCCTCTGCATGACCTGATTTTGCCACAGTAAATAGTTGAAACCCCTTAGCATGAGTAGCAACTGCTTGAGCCTTGTTGTGCTTACTCATCCATGCTTGCTTACTGTGCCTGCTATGCTTAGAGTTGTGTCGGGTCTGATCCATCTGGACGATGAAATGGAATGGTTGTGTTCATGTTCTATAGTGTGAGAGTAAAGGTGTGAATCCGATTTGGTAAAGGTAGCGATGAGAGGTCATGTAGGAGTACATGGTGGGTTGTCTCATTGGAACCGTCCTTAAGAATTGAGTTCTGTGTATGTTATCCAAGATAAGATACTACCACACATTGGGCTCTGGTAACTCGACCTCTCTTGGCTTATTAATCGCCTAGATCTCTGTCCAAGAGTTGCAACTAGTTTCTCGTGTTTGTAGGAAAAGTGTTGGTGACCATGTTTAGCTCTGCCCGACGGGGTAGGCTTTTCTACGGTAGATACACAGTAGCACGGTCAGGGCCGGGCCGGCAAAATCCGAGGCCCTATGCGGAATTAAAAATTGAGGCCCTATCTTACAAAAAAAATAAACTAAAGAGTAATTATAGTATATATATCTCGCAGAAGAAATATAATGTATATTATAGAATGTCCAACGGCATCTCCCTGGTTATACAGGGAGTGTTGGATGGGTTTTTGGTGAAAGGGTGTCTACTGTAGATGCTCTTATTAACTTTGTATATGCCCCGCTTTGATATACTTCATATAAGCCTGAACATTGTGTTGCATACCAATGAAGATTATATAAAATCAAAGTAGGCAATATGATTTGAATAGCTTCTTTGACTAGCCTACACAACTCTGATCACTGAGTTACAACTTTCAGTTTTGTGCAGACCCAAGCAAGCATCAATGGGCAAACACCACATCATACGACGACAAAACTAACACCATCCCTTAGTAATCGGAGCATGAATTGACCTAGACTGTGCAATCAGATCCCGACGCTAGGGTTAATAACATAGCCTAGGTATCATGACAATCAAACGGGTGATGGTGCAGCGGCGCGTGCGTACCTCACCGATGCAATCCTCCTTGCGCGAGTTGAATTTGGTGCCCTTGTAGATGTAGGTCCCGGAAGTGCCACACCGGATGCTCATGGGAAGTATCATGCGCGCCGTGATCTGCTTGTTCTTGGGCTGCTTACGTCAAGGGATCTACGCCGGGTCAAAGTCCGTTTGGTAGTCCATGTTCAACACCTCCCACTCACCCATCGCGCCACCGCCGGAAAGCTCGCCGGAGGACTAGCTTGAAGGCGACGCAGGCTGAAGAAAGGGTCGGGTGGTCGTTTCGAGGGCGGCGCCTGAGGGTAGGATGAGGGGTCGAGGAGAACGATCTCGTTTCAGCGCTCGATAGCCTCGTCGTCTCGACTCCAGCCCAACTCCAGAGCGTAGCGCCACAGTAGCGCTTATATTATTTTTTTCATAATACTAGGCCCATATCAAAATTTTGGGGCCCCTCAGAATTATGGGTCCTGTGCGGGCCGCACTTTTGGCACCACTGTGGGCCCGGCCCTGAGCACGGTGTACCAAGTGTCACCCGGATGGTGGGCTTGGGAACCCTGCGCACATTGTTTGGGGCCTTAGAGGAAACCTCGGCCGGACTTCCTTGCGGGTTCAGTCTCAAATAGGCGATAAACCTGGACTAGGGTCTTGTGTGGTTAACGGTCGTGGCCGACACCCACGCCAGTGCTTCCGCTTGAAGGTTGCCAAGATGCATGACATGCATATGGTGCTAGGTGGTGAGAGCGTGTGTGAAGAAGTATACCCCTGCAGGGTGAATTAATCTGTCCGAATAGCCGCGTCCTCGAATATGGACTACTTGGAAACATTACGTGGTACATAGACAATTTAAATGGATACTCTAAAATATGCAAGATAAGTGTGAGTGCTATGGATGGCCTTCTCGTAGCGAGACGAGAGTGGATCCATGGTGGTGTATTGATTGGTGAATATGTGCACTCGTGTGCGATATCCCACCTCAAAGAAAGAACTTGTAGTCGTAGTACAGGTTAGCCAAGAGTCAAAGGTGGCTTGCTGCAATCAAACCCCACAATCCTTTCATTGATACCGATGCATATGTAGATAGTTCTGATGTAAGTCTTGCTAAGTACCTTTGTACTCACGGTTGCTTTATTTATGTTTTTGCAGAGAATATTTTAGTCTCATTAAAGGTTTCTACGCGATGTGTTCGATGTTGACCGAAATAGCTTAGGAATCCCAGACAGAGGTCTGGTTCCTTTGGTAGGGTCGTTGTAGCTTTTCAGGCTCTTCCAGCCACTTTCAGTAGATGTCTGTACCCAGACATGTTGTGCTTCCGCTTGATGTTTGTATGACTTGAGTGACGGGTCACGAGACCCCTGTTTGTAATATCATACTATGTTGGCTCTTATGCGTATTTAATAAAAGCTTGAGTCATAGAGTTATGTTGTGATGCCATGTTGTATCTACACATATCGTGCATATTGTGTGCATGTTATGAAATGCATTATATGTGTGGGATTCGACACCTAGTTGTGTGCCTTTAGTAGTACTCTTTACGGGGAAATGCCTCTTTGTGCTTTCACCGAGCTTTGGTAGCTTGCTACTGCTCCAGACACATCGATTGACCGACATTTATCCTTCTTTGCTGTTGTGTCTTTCCCTTCGGGGAAATGTCACGCGGTGTAATGGAGTCCTTGTAGCTTGCTACGACTCGTCTACACACGCTGATGATCGACACCTGCTTTGCTGGGTTATGTATGTCTGTCCCTGTACGGATGTACCACTTGGGTTTATAATTAGTCATGTTGACCCGGGTTCTTTGTCGTTTGAATGCTAGCGACACATTCATATACGTGAGCCAAAAGACGCAAACGATCCCGACCAAGGTAAGGTGGCAGCCGTTGAGTTTACCGTGCGTGAGGCCGCAAAGTGATGTGATATGTTATAGGCTGGGTTCTTATGATTCACGATCGGGGTCCCGACACGAAGTTAGTAAGTACAAGAGAACAAGGGTTGCAATACGACCTAGACTCTATTGTAGTCTTAGGGCCTCCATCTGCATATATAATGGGGAGCCCATGACCTGGAAAAGGACAAGTAAGAAAAGACTCGAGAACTAGGTTAGCGATTCCGCACTCTTGTAATCGAGATCATCATCATCAATAGGCACAAAAGTAGGAAGTAGGCTTTATCTCAAATGGAGGGGCCGAACCTGGGTAAACTCGTGTCTCTTGTTTCTCAACTAACCCCTTCAAGTCGCCATCTAGTTGTTGTTGGAATTATGCCCTAGAGGCAATAATAAATATGGTTATTATTATAATTCCTGTATCAAGATAATAGTTTATTATCCATGCTATAATTGTATTGAATGAAGACTCATTTACATGTGTGGATACATAGACAAAACACCGTCCCTAGCATGCCTCTAGTTGGCTAGCCAGTTGGTCAATGATAGTCAGTGTCTTCTGATTATGAACAAGGTGTTGTTGCTTGATAACTGGATCACGTCATTGGGAGAATCACGTGATGGACTAGACCCAAACTAATAGACGTAGCATGTTGATCCTGTCATTTTGTTGCTACTATTTTCTGCGTGTCAAGTATTTATTCCTATGACCATGAGATCATATAACTCACTGACACCGGAGGAATGCTTTGTGTGTATCAAACGTCGCAACGTAACTGGGTGACTATAAAGATGCTCTACACGTATCTCCGAAGGTGTTAGTTGAGTTAGTATGGATCAAGACTGGGATTTGTCACTCCGTGTGACGGAGAGGTATCTCGGGGCCCACTTGGTAATACAACATCACACACAAGCCTTGCAAGCAATGTAACTTAGTGTAAGTTGCGGGATCTTGTATTACGGAACGAGTAAAGAGACTTGCCGGTAAACGAGATTGAAATAGGTATGCGGATACTGACGATCGAATCTCGGGCAAGTAACATACCGAAGGACAAAGGGAATGACATACGGGATTATACGAATCCTTGGCACTGAGGTTCAAACGATAAGATCTTCGTAGAATATGTAGGATCCAATATGGGCATCCAGGTCCTGCTATTGGATATTGACCGAGGAGTCTCTCGGGTCATGTCTACATAGTTCTCGAACCCACAGGGTCTGCACACTTAAGGTTCGACGTTGTTTTATGCGTATTTGAGTTGTATGGTTGGTTACCGAATGTTTTTCGGAGTCCCGGATGAGACCTCGGACGTCACGAGGGTTTCTGGAATGGTCCGGAAACGAAGATTGATATATAGGATGACCTCATTTGATTACCGGAAGGTTTTCGGAGTTACCGGGAATGTACCGGGAATGACGAATGGGTTCCGGGAGTTCACCGGGGGGGGGGGGGAACCCACCCCGGGGAAGCCCATAGGCCTTGGGGGAGACACACCAGCCCTTAGTGGGCTGGTGGGACAGCCCACAAGTGCCCTATGCGCCAAGGAGAAGAAAATCAAGAGAGAAAGAAAAAAAAAGGAGGAGGTGGGAAGGAAGGGGGACTCCCTCCCACCAAACCTAGTCCAACTCGGTTTGGGGGGGGGAGAGTCCTCCCCCTTGGCTCGGCCGACCCCCTTGAGGGTCCTTGGACCCCAAGGCAAGGCCCCCTCCCTCCCACCTATATATACGGAGGTTTTAGGGATGATTTGAGACGACTTTTCCACGGCAGCCCGACCACATACCTCCACGGTTTTTCCTCTAGATCGCGTTTCTGCGGAGCTCGGGCGGAGCCCTGCTGAGACAAGGTCATCACCAACCTCTGGAGCGCCGTCACGCTGCCGGAGAACTCTTCTACCTCTCCGTCTCTCTTGCTGGGTCAAGAAGGCCGAGATCATCGTCGAGCTGTACGTGTGATGAACGCGGAGGTGCCGTCCGTTCGGTACTAGATCGTGGGACTGATCGCGGGATTGTTCGCGGGGCGGATCGAGGGACGTGAGGACGTTCCACTACATCAACCGCGTTCTCTAACGCTTCTGCTGTACGGTCTACAAGGGTACGTAGATCACTCATCCCCTCTCGTAGATGGACATCACCATGATAGGTCTTCGTGCGCGTAGGAAAATTTTTGTTTCCCATGCGACATTCCCCAACAGTGGCATCATGAGCTAGGTTCATGCGTAGATGTCTTCTCGAGTAGAACACAAAAGTTTTTGTGGGCGGTGATGTGCGTTTTGCTTCCCTCTTTAGTCTTTTCTTGATTCCGCGGTATTGTTGGATTGAAGCGGCTTGGACCGACATTACTCGTACGCTTACGAGAGACTGGTTTCATCGTTACGAGTAACCCCCTTTGCTCAAAGATGACTGGCAAGTGTCGGTTTCTCCAACTTTAGTTGAATCGGATTTGACCGAGGAGGTCCTTGGATGAGGTTAAATAGCAACTCATATATCTCCGTTGTGGTGTTTGCGTAAGTAAGATGCGATCCTACTAGATACCCTTGGTCACCACATAAAACATGCAACAACAAAATTAGAGGACGTCTAACTTGTTTTTGCAGGGTATGATTGTGATGTGATATGGCCAACGATGTGATGTGATATATTGGATGTATGAGATGATCATGTTGTAATAGAAATATCGACTTGCACGTCGATGGTACGGCAACCGGCAGGAGCCATAGGGTTGTCTTTATACTAACGTTTGTGCTTGCAGATGCGTTTACTATTTTGCTAGGATGTAGCTTTAGTAGTAATAGCATAAGTAGCACGACAACCCCGATGGCAACACGTTGATGGATGATCATGGTGTGGCGCCGGTGACAAGAAGATCGTGCCGGTGCTTTGGTGATGGAGATCAAGAAGCACGTGATGATGGCCATATCATGTCACTTATGAATTGCATGTGATGTTAATCCTTTTATGCACCTTATTTTGCTTAGAACGACGGTAGCATTATGAGGTGATCTCTCACTAAAATTTCAAGACGAAATTGTGTTCTCCCCGACTGTGCACCGTTGCTACAGTTCGTCGTTTCGAGACACCACGTGATGATCGGGTGTGATAGACTCAACGTTCACATACAACGGGTGCAAAACAGTTGCGCACGCGGAACACTTGGGTTAAGCTTGACAAGCCTAGCATGTGCATACATGGCCTCGGAACACATGAGACCGATAGGTCGATCATGAATCATATAGTTGATATGATTAGCATAGGGATGCTTACCACTGAAACTATACTCAACTCACGTGATGATCGGACTTGGGATAGTGTAAGTGGATCATGAACCACTCAAATGACTAGAGAGATGTACTTTTTGAGTGGGAGTTTAGCATATAATTTGATTAAGTTGAACTCTAATTATCTTGAACATAGTCTAAGTCCACTTTGAATATATTTGTGTTGTAGATCATGGCTCACGCGACAGTCATCCTGAATTTTAATACGTTCCTAGAGAAAGCTAAGTTGAAAGATGATGGAAGCAACTTTGTAGACTGGGCTCGTAATCTTAAGCTAATCTTACAAGCTGGGAAGAAGGATTATGTCCTTAATGCTGCGCTAGGAGATGAACCACCCGCAACGGCTGATCAGGATGTTAAGAACGCTTGGTTAGCACGTAAGGAGGACTACTCAATAGTTCAATGTGCAGTCTTGTATGGCTTAGAACCGGGACTTCAACGTCGCTTTGAGCGTCATGGAGCATTTGAGATGTTCCAGGAGTTGGAGTTTATCTTTCAGAAGAACGCCCAGATCGAGAGGTACGAGACCTCCGATAAATTCTATGCTTGCAAGATGGAGGAAAACTCGTCTGTCAGTGAACATGTGCTCAAAATGTCTGGGTACTCAAACCGTCTAGCTGAGCTGGGGATTGAACTCCCGCAAGAAGCTATCACTGACAGAATCCTTCAATCACTGCCGCCAAGCTATAAAGGCTTTGTGTTGAACTACAACATGCAAGGGATGAACAAGTCTCCCGGCGAGTTGTTTGCGATGCTGAAAGTCGCAGAGTCTGAACTCCGTAAAGAGCATCAAGTGTTGATGGTGAGCAAGACCACTAGTTTCAAGAGAAACGGCAAAGGCAAGAAGGGCAATTCGAAGAAGAGCGGCAAGCCTGTTGCCAATCCGCCGAAGAAACCCAAGGCTGGACCTAAGCCTGAAACAGAGTGCTTCTATTGCAAGGGTATGGGTCACTGGAAGCGTAATTGCCCCAAGTATCTGGCAGATAAGAACGCGGGCAAAGAAAAATCAGGTATATTTGATATACATGTTATTGATGTGTACTTAACCGGCTCTCGTAGTAGTGCCTGTGTATTCGATACCGGTTCTGTTGCTCACATTTGCAACTCGAAGCAGGAACTGCGGAATAGACGAAGGCTGGCGAAAGACGAAGTGACGATGCGCGTAGGAAATGGTTCCAAGGTTGATGCAATCGCCGTCGGCACAGTGTCACTTCAGCTACCATTGGGATTAGTGATGAACTTAAATCGTTGTTATTTAGTGCCTGCGTTGAGCATGAACATTATCTCTGGATCTTGTTTATTGCGAGACGGTTACTCTTTTAAGTCTGAGAATAATGGTTGTTCTATTTTTATGAGTAATATCTTTTATGGTCATGCACCGAGTGTGAGAGGATTGTTCGTATTGAATCTTGATAGCGATACGCATATACATAACATTGAGACCAAAAGAGTTAGAGTAAACAATGATAGCGCCATATTTTTGTGGCACTGCCGCTTGGGTCATATTGGTGTAAAGCGCATGAAGAAACTCCATGCTGATGGACTTTTGGAGTCACTTGACTTTGATTCACTTGACACGTGCGAACCATGCCTCATGGGCAAGATGACTAAGACTCCGTTCTCCGGAACAATGGAGCGTGCAAGTGACTTGTTGGAAATCATACATACTGATGTGTGTGGTCCAATGAGCGTAGAGGCACGCGGCGGATATTGTTATTTTCTCACCTTCACTGACGATTTAAGCAGATATGGTTATGTCTACTTGATGAAGCACAAGTCTGAAACATTTGAAAAGTTTAAGCAATTTCAGAGTGAAGTGGAAAATCATCGTAACAAGAAGATCAAGTTCCTACGGTCTGATCGTGGGGGTGAATATCTGAGTTTCGAGTTTGGTGCTCACTTAAGACAATGTGGAATTGTTTTGCAGTTAACACCGCCTGGAACACCACAGCGTAATGGTGTGTCCGAACGTCGTAATCGTACTTTGTTAGAGATGGTGCGATCTATGATGTCTCTTACTGATTTGTCGTTATCATTTTGGGGTTATGCATTAGAAACAGCTGCATTCACTTTAAATAGGGCACCATCAAAATCCGTTGAGACGACACCATACGAACTGTGGTATGGCAAAAGGCCAAAGTTGTCGTTTCTTAAAGTTTGGGGATGTGATGCTTATGTCAAAAAGCTTCAGCCTGAAAAGCTGGAACCCAAAGCGGAAAAGTGCGTCTTCATAGGTTACCCAAAAGAGACAGTTGGGTACACCTTCTATCTCAAATCCGAGGGCAAAGTGTTTGTTGCTAAAAACGGAGCTTTTCTCGAGAAGGAGTTTCTCTCGAGAGAATTGAGTGGGAGGAAGATAGAACTTGACGAGGTTGTCGAACCTCTCATCCCTCTGGATGGTGGCGCAGGACAAGGGGAAACCTCTGTCGTTGCGACGCCGGTTGAGGAGGAAGTTAATGGTGATGATCATGAAACTCCAGTTCAAGTTTCTGTTGAACCACGCAGGTCGACGAGATCACGCGCTGCTCCAGAGTGGTACGGTAATCCCGTCATATCAATCATGTTGTTAGACAACAATGAACCTGCAAATTATGAAGAAGCAATGGTGGGCCCAGATTCCAACAAATGGCTAGAAGCCATGAAATCCGAGATAGGATCCATGTATGAGAACAAAGTGTGGACTTTGGAGATACTACCTGAGGGCCGCAAGGCTATTCAGAACAAATGGATCTTTAAGAAGAAGACGGACACTGACGGTAATGTGACCGTTTATAAAGCTCGACTTGTGGCAAATGGTTTTTCACAAGTTCCAGGAGTTGACTACGATGAGACTTTCTCACCCGTAGCAATGCTTAAGTCCTTCAGAATCATGTTAGCAATAGCTGCATTTTTCGATTATGAAATCTGGCAGATGGATGTCAAAACGGCGTTCCTTAACGGTTTCCTTAAGGAAAAATTGTATATGATGCAACCCGAAGGTTTTGTCGATCCTAAAAATGCTGACAAGGTGTGCAAGCTCCAGCGATCCATTTATGGACTGGTGCAAGCATCTCGGAGTTGGAACAAACGCTTTGATGAGGTGATCAAAGCATTTGGGTTTATACAAGTGGTTGGAGAATCCTGTATTTACAAGAAAGTGAGTGGGAGCTCTGTGGCGTTTCTAATATTATATGTGGATGACATATTACTGATTGGAAACAACGTAGAGCTTTTGGAGAGCATAAAAGGTTACTTGAATAAAAGTTTTTCTATGAAGGACCTAGGAGAAGCTGCTTACATTCTAGGCATTAAGATCTATAGGGATAGATCAAAACGCCTGATAGGACTTTCATAAAGCACATACCTTGATAAAGTTTTGAAGAGGTTCAAAATGGAACAGTCCAAGAAAGGGTTCTTGCCAGTTTTACAAGGTACGAGATTGAGTAAGACTGAGTGCCCAGCAACTGATGAAGATAGAGAGCATTTGCGCTCCGTCCCCTATGCTTCAGCCGTAGGTTCTATCATGTATGCGATGTTGTGCACTAGACCGGATGTTAGCCTGGCCATAAGTATGGCAGGTAGGTTCCAGAGTAATCCAGGAGTGGATCACTGGACAGCGGTCAAGAATATCCTGAAGTACCTGAAAAGGACTAAGGAGATGTTTCTCGTGTATGGAGGTGACGAAGAGCTCCCAGTAAAAGGTTACGTCGATGCAAGCTTTGACACAGATCCGGACGACTCTAAGTCGCAAACCGGATACGTATTTATTCTTAATGGGGGTGCAGTAAGCTGGTGCAGTTCCAAGCAAAGCGTCGTAGCAGATTCTACATGTGAAGCGGAGTACATGGCTGCCTCGGAGGCGGCTAAGGAGGGTGTCTGGATTAAGCAGTTCATGACGGATCTTGGAGTGGTGCCAAGTGCACTGGATCCAATAACCTTGTTCTGTGACAACACGGGTACCATTGCCTTAGCAAAGGGACCACGGTTTCACAAGAAGACCAGACACATCAAACGACGCTTCAACCTCATCCGTGACTACGTCGAGGAAGAGGACGTAAATATATGCAAAGTGCACACGGATCTGAATGTAGCAGACCCGCTGACTAAACCTCTTCCACGGCCAAAACATGATCGACACCAGAACTGTATGGGTGTTAGATTTATTACAATGTAATTCACATGGTGATGTGAGGGTTGGATTATTGACTCTAGTGCAAGTGGGAGACTGTTGGAATTATGCCCTAGAGGCAATAATAAATATGGTTATTATTATAATTCCTGTATCAAGATAATAGTTTATTATGCATGCTATAATTGTATTGAATGAAGACTCATTTACATGTGTGGATACATAGACAAAACACCGTCCCTAGCATGCCTCTAGTTGGCTAGCCAGTTGGTCAATGATAGTCAGTGTCTTCTGATTATGAACAAGGTGTTGTTGCTTGATAACTGGATCACGTCATTGGGAGAATCACGTGATGGACTAGACCCAAACTAATAGACGTAGCATGTTGATCGTGTCACTTTGTTGCTACTGTTTTCTGCATGTCAAGTATTTATTCCTATGACCATGAGATCATATAACTCACTGACACCGGAGGAATGCTTTGTGTGTATCAAACGTCGCAACGTAACTGGGTGACTATAAAGATGCTCTACAGGTATCTCCGAAGGTGTTAGTTGAGTTAGTATGGATCAAGACTGGGATTTGTCACTCCGTGTGACGGAGAGGTATCTCGGGGCCCACTCGGTAATACAACATCACACACAAGCCTTGCAAGCAATGTAACTTAGTGTAAGTTGCGGGATCTTGTATTACGGAACGAGTAAAGAGACTTGCCGGTAAACGAGATTGAAATAGGTATGCGTATACTTACGATCAAATCTCGGGCAAGTAACATACCGAAGGACAAAGGGAATGACATACGGTATTATACGAATCCTTGGCACTGAGGTTCAAACGATAAGATCTTCGTAGAATATGTAGGATCCAATATGGGCATCCAGGTCCCGCTATTGGATATTGACCGAGGAGTCTCTCGGGTCATGTCTACATAGTTCTCGAACCCGCAGGGTCTGCACACTTAAGGTTCGACGTTGTTTTATGCGTATTTGAGTTGTATGGTTGGTTACCGAATGTTGTTCGGAGTCCCGGATGAGATCTCGGACGTCACGAGGGTTTCCGGAATGGTCCGGAAACGAAGATTGATATATAGGATGACCTCATTTGATTACCGGAAGGTTTTCGGAGTTACCGGGAATGTACCGGGAATGACGAATGGGTTCCGGGAGTTCACCGGGGGGGGGGGGGCAACCCACCCCGGGGAAGCCCATAGGCCTTGGGGGAGACACACCAGCCCTTAGTGGGCTGGTGGGACAGCCCACAAGTGCCCTATGCGCCAAGGAGAAGAAAATCAAGAGAGAAAGAAAAAAAAAGGAGGAGGTGGGAAGGAAGGGGGACTCCCTCCCACCAAACCTAGTCCAACTCGGTTTGGGGGGGGGGGGGAGAGTCCTCCCCCTTGGCTCGGCCGACCCCCTTGAGGGTCCTTGGACCCCAAGGCAAGGCCCCCTCCCTCCCACCTATATATACGGAGGTTTTAGGGCTGATTTGAGACGACTTTTCCACGGCAGCCCGACCACATACCACCACGGTTTTTCCTCTAGATCGCGTTTCTGCGGAGCTCGGGCGGAGCCCTGCTGAGACAAGGTCATCACCAACCTCCGGAGCGCCGTCACGCTGCCGGAGAACTCTTCTACCTCTCCGTCTCTCTTGCTGGGTCAAGAAGGCCGAGATCATCGTCGAGCTGTACGTGTGCTGAACGCGGAGGTGTCGTCCGTTCGGTACTAGATCGTGGGACTGATCGCGGGATTGTTCGCGGGGCGGATCGAGGGACGTGAGGACGTTCCACTACATCAACCGCGTTCTCTAACGCTTCTGCTGTACGGTCTACAAGGGTACGTAGATCACTCATCCCCTCTCGTAGATGGACATCACCATGATAGGTCTTCGTGCGCGTAGGAAAATTTTTGTTTCCCATGCGACGTTCCCCAACAGTTGTGATGGCTCCTAGACTTAGTCCTTTCATAAGGACATTTGTCGTGATAAAACCACGACAATACCCGTGGTTGATGATGTCCTTGAGGGGGTTTCTGTGAGGGACAAGGTGGCGTATATGGGTGGTGAGGTGGATGAGGTAGGTGTTTTGGCACCTCATTCTGAGGCATTGAAGTCTATCGGATCGCCCGTGTTTAACCATGAAGGTATGTTGGCACATATTGATGAGTCGGTGTTCATGAAAACGCTTTGCGACCTGCTCGCCTCCTTGGAGGTAGCTAGCGCTGGGTCTATGGGCAAAATCAAGAAGGTGAAGAAGGCTCTCACGAGATTGCTTACCTCCTAGCGGAGGAGGCTTCTATGGGCAAAATCAAGAAGGTGAATAAGGCTTTCAGGAGCATATGCAAGAAGAGCGGCGCCCTTGGTTAGACATCCGCAGCTGCTTAATGGATAAGGGTTTAGGGTTTAGGGTTATGGAGTTTCTTTCTAAACGAGTAGTCCGCATGTGGTCTATACGTATCGGTTTTCGCTCGGTTTTTTATTAATTAACTTAGAAATTCTTCTTCTTAATTAATCGATAAGGAAAATCTTTTGCCTATGTTTAAAAAAATAAATGCGAAGAAAGAGATAGAGAAAAGATGAAAATAATAATAATTTTATAGCCAAGCTTATAACTAACCATACGAGTGACCATATGTGTTGGCTATAGATAATATGACACGAGAGTAACTCTTAGAAAGAAGAAAAGATTTCATGAGAGGCACCGACTTAATTCACCTAGAGGCATGAACTTGTTTACGCGAGAGGCATAGCCATGCCTCTCGTAAAAGAAAGAAAAACTTGTTTTTTCTTGCCACAAGAGTAATAGATTTACTTCTCGTGAAGACACGGATTTACGTCCGCGAGGACCACGATCATGCCTCCCGAAAAGGAAAAAACATGCTCCCGGTTTAAGGTTTTTCATGAAAAATATGTTTGTCGAAAACTATCAACTTTAGATATAGGTTTAAAGATCTCCACGTGAGGAATTCAATGATGAAAATGGTTCAAAGTTTAGACACACAATTTAAAAAATAAAACATTTTAAATAAGCAAATCTATGAAAAGAGTAAAAATTCCCAGGCTCGCAGTTTGGGCAGGTGAGAGTGACCTTTGCAAATAGTATTCCCTAAATAGTAATTTCGCCCTTCACGCACCAACTCTCTAAGTTGGCGCTCACAGCGTGAGCTCGTGGGTTAGCCCATGTGGCGAACACTCGATCGCTTCACGTGTCGTCCATCTGGTCACTTGCTCGAGCGTTGTCTAAGGATGTGTTTGGTTTCAAGATGAGCTGGAATCGAACGGTTTGGTTTCATCCTTAGCACCCGTTTTCGTATTTAGTTGGGTTAGGAACCGGAATTATGTCATTCACATGCATGGAATATTCCCTCCAGATGCTTCATCAAGTGATTTTGCCGATTTGGAGGAATCAACTCGTTATTTGTCCATGAAAGCAAAAAAAAAAAAAACCAATCAATTCTCACTGCGCTCACTCCCGCACCCGAACAAAAGTTTTCGTGGTTATTTTCTTTTGGTTATTTTGTTCGTTTTCGTGATTATTATTTTTGTGGTTATTTTTTCATTTTCGTGATTATTTTTCGTAAATATTTGGTATGTACTCATGATCATATATTTTTATTTGCATGTGTTGAAAATAGAAAGAAAATGTTGCTAAAAATTTAAATTATAGGCTTATCAAATGCAAAGAACTCTTTTGTTCGGAGATGTAATCTGACCATTTATATCGAAGAGGTGAGTGGCATCAGATTCTTTTCATTTTCATCTCTCTAACTAAACATCGGGACGGAACCAACTCATGATATTTTTTATCATCAACTGAACACAAAAATGGAACCAACACATGACTTTGAAATATAACCATGACATTCCATGACTTTCGATCCTCAAACCAAACACACCCTAACCGGACGCAGTTGATTAGTTGACCCGGCAACCGTTGACTTTGAATTTTTTTAAACAAACACATTCGTAAAATTCTAAAAAGTTCAACATTTAAAAATTGTCCCCGGATTTTAAAAAAGTCCATCCAAATTTTCAAAAGGTACATCAAATTCGAAAAAATTGTTCACCGATTTTGAAACAAAAGTTCACTAATTTTGAAAATAAATTCATCAAATTTGAAAGGTTTCATTGATTTTGAAAATTAGTTTGCAAATTTGAAATTTGTCATCAATTTTAAATATTCTTTATTTTAAAATATATATCAGCAAATCAGAAAAATGTACGTCAATTTTGAAAAAAAGTTCATGAATCTAAAGAAAAGTTCATCAAATTATAAAATCAATAATTACGAAAAATATTGTATCATTTTATAAAATAAGAAGAATAAAGAACCAAACGAAAAATAACATATTAAAATGAAAAAAATAAAAAAGAAAAAAGAACAAACAGGAAAACAAATAAGAAGAAAAGAGTATGAATATGGAATTGAGCACATGAGACAACCCCGATGCGGTGGTTACTGCAGGGTGCACACAATCAGGATGTTGCTGATTCGAGAGCAACTAGTTAGCTAGCACTTCTTCCAAGTCTTTTAACGGTCACTCACACGTTGTTATTTGATGCGTTATCAGCCGTTGTCACGTGTAGTGTTCTGAAGGTTTTCTTTAGATTTCATTTTTTATTTTTTCTGCACGTGTTTTCGGATTTTTAGATTGATATTTTTTTCTTTCTCGGTGTTTCGAGTTTTCACCGGTCTTTATTAGCTTTTCGATGATTTTTTTAAAAAGTTATTTTACACAAAAATTCGTTTTTAGTTTTTTCATGAGATGCACAGTTTGGCTTTCGCGAGAGTGTGCTTCTCGGAAACAGAAAAAAATGTATTTTTTTTTGCGAGAGACATGGTTTTTCTTCCCCGAGAGGCACGGTTTTGCTTTCGTAAGTGACTCTTGAAAACAGAAAAAAAATGCATTTTATGTTTATTTTTTTTGTGAGAAGCACTGTTTTGCTTTCGTAAGAGGCATGATTTTGTTTCGCGAGAGGCATGTTCGTGCCTCTTGAAAATGAAAAAACACATTTTTTCAGGTACGGTTTTCCTTCTGCGAGAGGAAAGATTTTGTATCCATGAGAGGCACGGCCGTGTCTCTCGAAAACAAAAAAAATCAATGTTTTCTGTTGTTTTTTTGTGCGAAAGACATAGTTTTGCTTCTGCAAGAGACACTATTTTTTCGTTGTGAGACGCACAACTGTGCCTATCGCAAACAGAAAAATACGTGTTTTCTATTTTTTCGCGAGAGGCATGGTTTTCTCGTCCGGATTTTTTCATCCTTTTTTCATAAAAAATACTCATCAAAACCTATTAACACGGGATGTAGTTTGAAGATCTCAACACGAGAAACCCAACGATGAAAATGATTCAAGATTTAACGCGTGGTTTAAGAGATAAAATGTTTTAAAAATACATCTTTACGAATTTTTTTTCTTAAATTACGACAAATGACACACATGTAATGCGTCGCTTGTCGTAACTTGATAAGATGGAAATGATCTTTATAAAAATACTCAATAATTAGTGACTTCAGCTAGTTCGCATATTTTTTGATTTGCAATTGACAAAAAAAGAGAGAGGAAAGATGGGCCGAATCCAACTAGACGTCTCCTTCAGACGCCCGTTTACGAGAACAATAGGAACGGGTCTGAAGCGCCAAACAGGATCAGCATATTTCGTGTCCTACACACGGAATACGTGGTCTCCCCTGTTTTGCCTGGCTCGTGACTAAATTCAAATTGGTGTCTTGTTTACTTTTCCGAACAAATGTTCTAGTTTGTAAGTTTTTTTTGACATAATACAGACATAAACATTTATATAAAAGCGTATATACTTATCTTTACAAACGTATATATGTACATCTTATACTTATCAACATCTTTAAAAGATTAAGTTTACATATTATTTTGAGATTTACGAATTCATCATAAATATTTTGTCATCGATGAAAACATCTTTTTGTATTGAATGCACATTACCAAAATTCTGAAATTAATTCACAAATAACGCCAGAACTAACCATGTAAGCAAACAGACATTTTATTGTGCGTGTAAAAGTGTCAATGCTGCTTTCTTTTTCAATCGGCGGTTCATGCAGTACGTACGGTGTGTACGGGAACAGCGGAGCATGGGCAAAAGATGCTTGCAGGTAGGTAGCTGTTTCTTTAATCAGAAACGGATATTGATAGGATCGATCCAATGGCCATCACTTACTAAAAGACTTTGAACAAAAAAAAAGCTCCTAATGCAGCTTTGTACTAAAATACACTGCACCTCTGCAGATGATCTGGTCCACCCATTGGTAAAATAGGAGTATAAGAGCATCTGCAACCCCTACTCTTGACCCTTCGCATCCATCTGAATCGTATAGTTAGACCTTAAAAGTCATCTAACAGGGTCTTATACCAGTTCATGTTGATAATGATTTTCAGGTAAATCGAAACCAAACATGAGAAATTCTACAGGAGTCCGAACATAGAAACACCGGGCACTGGCTCGCTAGCCCACCCAAAAGAATGACGAAACCCACGCTTTTGTAGCAACCCACATTGTTTTCGCATGAAAATCCGTCACTCCCTCCTCCCCCCCGCTCTTCATCCAATTCCCGTCCTTTTCTTCCACCCTCTCCTTCCTTCCGCCACCAACTCAGGGAACAAGAGGAGAACGTATCAAATATGAAGGTGGCGGAGGTGCTGGAGCATCCGAGCATCCTGCTCACTCGGAAGATCAGCTCGCCTACGAAACAAACTCGTCGCGTCAAAGCGAAGGCCGCAAAGGAGGAGAAGCTCAAGAAGTTGATTGAAAGGTGGAGAATGAGGAGGATGTGGCTATGTGGATGGTCAGGTGGAAGAGTCGGATCCCACCTGGTCCAGCAACTACCCGCAATAGCAGTCCTACACCTAGACATGCACGCAACAGTTCTACACCCAGGCCAACATGGGCACAAAGTAACATTAGTATTGGGCATCCGGACAACAGCAATAAGAGGAGGAGGAGGAGGACGACGAGGACAATGGTTCGCATGATACAGTCGACGATCTGAAGAAGAAAGGTAGAGGAGAAAGCTTCAACATGCGGGGTGACGAGCTGTTGTGTGATGTATGGTTGGCCACTAGCCTCGATCCGATCCATGTCACGGTGCAAAAGGAGACAACATTTTTGAACGACATTCACACTAATTGATTCCATGAACACAAAAGTATTTCTCCCCCTACTCCGATGCGGTCATCTTCAATCGTGAATCAAAGTCCCTCAACCATTAATGATACCCCATGCAAGAGGCCATCTTAAATATTACGGGCACTTGAAGCATCTAATCTCACGGTGGCCTAGCCATGGACAAATAATCGAGCGAGTAAGTTGATCACTAGCCGGATATGCTTAGTTTCGTTGCTCACTAGCCAGATATACTTAGTTTTGTTGTTCACTACCCCAATATTTATTGTTGACAATGTTTCGCTTTTAGCCTTATCGTGCTTGTTTGGTGTACAAGAAATTGGAGAAGAAAAAATTCACCGTCATGCATTGTTGGTTTATGTTGAACGGGAAACCAAAGTGGAATCTTTTTATAGCAAATACCTCAACCCAAGCCATCAGGGAAGAAACTGGCGACCCTACGGACCCAACGCAAGAACCGGCGAAGAAGGTTAGAAGATTTTTACGATAAACAAAGTGAGAGAAGGAGAGGGCGAGGCGAGAAGGTGTGACGGCCAAGTTGACGAAGAAATTCCATGACATCTTGTCTAAGAAGGAGGAGGCATGTGTGAAGCACTCAGATCTCAAGGAGAAAAAAAAGGCGGAGATATTCAAATTGTTATGGAGTCAATAGAGAAGAAGCTCAATCTCGAAGAGAGGAGGACCATTATCAAAGAGAGGAAGGTTGCGCTCGAGAAAAATTAGCTACAGATCACCGCAAATACGGAGGACACCACGATGTTATCCTTGAATGTGGCCTCTTTGGATGCTCACACCAGATCATGTAATCTGTCCAATACCAGATATTGCATCCGCACACAAATGAGTTGATAGCGGTGGACATTGAAGATCTGACGGAGGCAAACACGGAAGCGAAGGCTGCCTACGCGACAACGCCGTCACCTTGATCGACGAGCAGATGGCAGGGATTGTTGGTCCGATAGGGTAGAAAATTACGCAGATGGTCAAATTGATGTTCTTTGGAATTCACACATGTAAAAGTTACGCATACTTACCCTCTTTTGATCATGACCGGGGCATGCGATTTGACGATAGTATAATAGGCGTAGTGTGTGGATCAGACTAAATTTAAATTTTAAATTATGTATCTTTTACTGACGAACAAATACAGGATAGCGACCTTCAACATCCATGTCCGTGGACTGACTACTTTGTTCGCGTACGGATCTGAGAGAATATTTGCGAGTAGACATTAAAAATGCACATGCTCTCTCTCTCAAAAAAAAGAGATGCAGATGGTCTAATCCTTACCAGTATCATTCACACGACAAAGCGGGGCATAGCAATATGATTTTATCATTTTTATTGCTAAGTGGGTGGGCAACCATACCTACCCTGGTTGGCTGTTTCATAACGAAAATATCGCAAAGAAGAGAACATTTGCTCACTCTAAAGCACCCACTCTTTGCTACGTATGTACTTTCTCTGTTCTTAAATATAAGATCTTTTAAAAAATTCACTATGGACTACATACGAAGTAAAATGAGTGAATCTATATTCTAAAATATGTCTATATATACATCCGTATGCAGTTCATAGTGAAATCTCTAAAAGGTCTTATATTTAGGAACGGATGGAGTATTGTAGAGTACCCAGTAGCAAATAAAAGCTGCTATATATGAGGTGGTGTGCAGTTTGTGACATATGTTTAGGTAGTGCAGGTCCATTTTATTTCCCATTCTACTACTAACTAGTATTTTATCTGTCCTAAAATAACGGTTTCAACTTTATACAAGCTTTAATATAAAATTATACTAAACTTAAAACATTTATTTTAAGACGGATGGATATAAGACTTTAGGCCCCGATAAAAAAAACTACTCCAGTACTTATACATGCATCAGCTAGCTGCGAGCCCATCACACGCACGGACCGTCTTGCCAACCTACGAAGTACCACGCGTCGATGACACCGCCGGCGAGCGGCGGGCCGGCCACGCATGCATGCGGCGAAAGCATTATGCCTCTGCTGAATCAAACGTACACCGCTTAGCACGCACACACGCACCGACGCACGGGGCCTCAGCCTCCAACGAAAAACCCCGCAGCCATGCATGCATACACACGTTCCGAGCAAACTGCACGCGAGGCACGCGGCAGGACATGATCGAAATGATCGGGAAGGAAACTGGGAGCGCATGCCGGGGACGCATGTAGATGTAGGCGCAGGGCGGCAGGGGGTACGTAGAAGAAGCAATGGACGTGCCCGAGGTGGGGGGACGTGCATGGTCGCCGTTTCGTCGTGGTGGCGGTCTCATCAGACGAGCGTGGACGTACGCTGCCGTGCCGGATCGTGCATGGGTTGCCGGTTGAAGAAGGGAGCAGCGTGGAGCAGAGATTGATTGCTCCTTGCGTGTCTCCTTCCTCTGGCTTTCTTGATCCGCGGGAACCATGAGAAGGTGCAGGAGGAGGACGTACGTTGATCTGTTCTGTGCAGAGAACTCCTATTTTTACACATCATTGGTATATTTTTGGTGAACTGATCGCAGTAGCAAATAAAGATGCCATGGCATGGTAGGCCCGGCCTCCTGCCGCGACCTGTCTGTTGATATGTCTTTCCAGCCAGAGCACGGACCCCCCTTCCCCCGCACACACACACACACACACTCTCTCTCAATCATGTCCTTGATCATAAACTCGGCATTTAAGCTTGTGTTCAAACAGGCGTCAGAAAAGATATCGACCGATGAAAAGTTTTTTTTTTTTTTGAAAGCGACCGATGAAAAGTTGGAGCAAGGAGAAAGCCAGCTTTTCAAGCGTTGTCATGGGTGCATGTTCCGTGCTTTCATGGTCTTTTTCTAGGCTGACCGGTGGGGTAGAGGAGGCTACCTTGATTAACCTTGATTACCAGGATCTGCCGTTCTGTGGCGAATTTCGAAGGAAGCGTGTGATCCCTCGAGGAAAAGTGGTGACAAGACAAACTCGCAGCAAGTGGCATCTGAGTCAAAAACAAAAAAGCAGACGGGGAAAGGAGCCCCGATCGATCCAGCCTATATGTTGGCCAAGCTGAGCGAGACCCAACACATAAATCCAGGGTTTCAGTGGCGCACAGCGCAACAGCAACCAGATGAAGTATCCACCTTCCCAAAACAAGGCCACAAGCCCACAAGGACCGAACCCTTCAGCAAAGCCGAATCAATCGATCGCTTTCTGATGCCCCGAGCGAACAAAGATCGCTCTTCACGCGAGGAACGGTTTAGTAGAGATGAATAATTTTTTTTCAAAAAATAGCAGAAAAAATCAAAAAAATACAGACATTTGTTTGCAGCAAAGATGATCGAGTGTTCTAGCTGGGTGTAAAATTTCAGGATTTTCTGTGTTCTTTGCTATTTTTTGATTTTTTTTTCAAAATACTGTTCATTTGGGCGATGTCGCCACGTCAGAAAGAACAGTGATGGCGTGACGGCAGGTGCCACGTGTCGGCTGACATGCCTGTTGCCACGACCGGGGGGGGGGGGGGTCTTTTTTATCAATTTCATCTAGAGGTTTTTTTTTTCTTTCTAACAATTTGATTGTGCATGTAATCTTTTTGGACAAAAACTCGTGCTTCTTGTGTTTTTATCAGGCACCACTCCACATAAGATATATGTGTGTGTTTCACATAGTCACAATCATCTATGACATCTTTTTTTTGAAACAAGATATATGAGATCTTTGGTGTCTAGTGCTAGTATATGCCTCTTTCAATGCAAGGGTGCTTAGATGAAGCGCTAAGTGCATTAAATATCTTAACAACCCAACTCCCGAATGCATAGAGTGCTTAACTTGTTGTTGCTAAGCCCACTTTATTTAATGATATAGCATCTAAACTCTTTCATGCATTGGTCATCTTTTTTCATTGAAGTGTTTTGCCTAGGTTCACGTGCTTGACATTGGTTCTTTCTGGGGTCAACAAAGTGCTCTCTCTCGTTCTTAAATGATGTGCCATGTCACTTTCTTGCTTATGTGGCATGCTTAGCACCCATCCACCATGGAGCACTAGAAAGGGCCTAAGAACATCTACATCCTGTCTGTAGTACTAGTATTCTACTTCTTTATCCAATGCACAAGAATGCTAGGTAGGTTATTCTCAATATAAGTGTTTATTCATTTTTCATTGTACCAGAGTGCAGTAGATAATAGTGATGCCTAGTCCCGAAATAAAAAAAGTTTTTTATTTTTTTTAATAATAAATCCCTTGAAAAGTAATGATATGGAGGGCACCCATGGATACAGATAACCATGAATTGTGTGAGAATGGTGGAAAAGAAAATAAATTTTATTTTACATTTGGGAACCGCCTATGATTTATCTCGCATGGAAGATATTGGGAATTCTCGGTCGTTTTTGTTGACGGTAAAAGAATGCCCCTCAAAACAATTTTATCTCCCAATTTAAGCTATGAGCTCTCGCACCTCTAAATAGCCTCTACGATGTTTATGTTCAACATAGCCTCTACGATGTTTATGTTCATAGTGATTTATATCCTACTCATGCTTGCATCCAATGTTGGTTAATCTCAAAGCATGTTTATGACTGTTGTCGCTCTCTAGTTGGCCGCTTCCCAGTCTTTTGCTAGCCTTCACTTGTATTAAGCGAAAATACTGCTTGTGCATCCATCCCCATAAACCCAAAGTTGGTCCATATGATTCCACCATACCTACCTATTTGCGGTATTCACCTGCCGTTCTAAGTAAATTTGCATGTGCCATTCTCTAAACCTTCAAATAAATATTCTGCTTTGTATGCCCGAATCGCTCATGTAGTGACTAGGGGCTATCAGTATCTTCCATGCTATGTGGGTTATTCTCAAGATATGTGTTGATTCACTATCATTCACGAGAAAGTGGCTGATAATCGGGATGCCCAGTTCTGTGCTCAAAAGTCAAATCAAACTTAATGAAACAAAACTTCCTCAGGATTGTTGTTTGTATGGACGGTACCTGTAGATGCGGCCTGTCGTAGAATGTGTCTGATTGGTGGAGGGGGAGTAAGAACTTTACTATTTTGTTTGGGAACCGCCTATAATGTATTTAGCATGGAACATATTGACAACTCTTAGTTGTTACGTTGACAATGAAAGTATACCACCCAAATTTTTGATTCACCCCGGTTTTAAAAGCTGGAGCTCTGGCACCTCTGCAAATCAATGCTTCCCTCTGTGAAGGGCTTATCTATTTTACTTTACTGTTGAGCCATCCTCTTCTTATAAAAAGGCACCAGTTAGAGAGCACCCTCGTCATTTGTATGCTTTGCTATTAACTGATGTTGAGTATGAGTATGACTAGATCTCTTTTACCATGAATTACAATATCTAGTCAGTCCTTGTTCTTTGGAGGTGCTCTGCATTTATGTTTTGTGGTCTTAGAAAGGGCTAGCGAGATACCAGTTTATCATTTGTATTATGTTTGTTTCTAAAAAATTGTTGTCATCCGAGACTTACTATTATTATTTGCTAGTTGATTATGCCATTGATATAAGTAAACATGAGACCTAAATATTATTCTGAATGTGGTTAGTCTATAATCCGAGTTGAAAATCTGAACATAAGTTAGACATATTTACAACAACAAGATCAAACAGACTTTGTAAAAGTTTTTCTTTATCACTTTCAATTTATCAAATGAATTGCTTGAGGACAAGCAAATGTTTAAGCTTGGGGGAGTTGATACATCTCCAATGTATCTACTTTTCCAAACTATTTTGCCCTTGTTTTGGACTCTAATTTGCATGATTTGAATGGAACTAACCCGGACTGACGTTGTTTTCACCATAATTGCCTTGGTGTTATTTTTGTGCAGAAATAAAAGTTCTCGGATTGACTTGAAAATTTACGGAGAATATTTCTGGATTTAATAAAAAATACCGGCGAAAGAATCTACCGGAGAGGGGCCACCCCCTGGACACAAGCCTGCAAGCTGACCCCTAGGCTGCGCCCCCTGGGCTTGTGGGGCCCCTGAAGATCCACCGACCTCGTTTCCACTCCTATATATTCCTATATGCGGAGAAAAAAAATCAAGGAGAAGAATTCATCGTGTTTTACAATACGGAGCCGCCGCCACCTCCTGTTCTTCCTCGAGAGGGCAGACCTAGAGTCTGATTTAGGCTCCGGAGAGGGGAAATCAATGTCATCGCCATCACCAACCATCCTTCATCACAAATTTCATGATGCTCTCCATCGTTTGTGAGTAATTCCATCGTATGGACAGGTGATGGGTTGGATGAGATCTATCATGTAATCGAGTTAGTTCTGTTAGGGTTTGATCCCTAGTATCCACTATGTTCTGAGATTGATGTTGCTATAACTTTGCTATGCTTAATGCTTGACACTAGGGCCCGAGTGCCATGATTTAAGATCTGAACCTATTATGTTTTCATGAATATATATGTGTTCTTGATCCTATCTTGCAAGTTATAGACACCTATTACGAGTTATGATCCGAATATGTATATGTGTTCTTGATCCTATGTGCTAATGCTTTGGTCCGATTCTCTATTAAAAGGAGGCCTTAATATCCGTTAGTTTCCATTAGGACCCCGCTGCCATGGGAGGATAGGACAAAAGATGTCATGCAAGTTCTTTTCCATAAGCACATATGACTATATATGGAATACATGCCTACACTACATTGATGAATTGGAGCTAGTTCTGTATCACCCTATGTTATAACTGTTGCATGATGAATGACATCCAACATAATTATCCATCATTGATCCATTGCCTACGAGCTTTCCACATATTGGTCTTTGCTAAGTTATTTTTCTTTTGCTACTGTTACAATCATTACAAAACTGCTACTGTCACGTTTGCCACCGTTACCGTTATTACCATACTACTTTGCTACTAAATACTTTGCTACAGATATTAAGTTTTTCAGGTGTGGTTGAATTGACAACTCAGCTGCTAATACTTGAGAATATTCTTTGGCTCCCCTTGTGTCGAATCAATAAATTTGGGTTGAATACTCTACCCTCGAAAACTGTTGCAATCCCCTATACTCATGGGTTATCAATCACCGGACTCAAAAAAGTAAAAAAAAAACTAACAATTTTGACAAAGTAAGGTCAACTTTTATTCATCAAAATCAGTCAGGAATTCATAACAAGAATGAAAAAGGTTTTGAGTGTTCTATGTGAAGAACTTGCAGATCCATGTTCCAAGCTCGGGGTTCTTTTGCGTCCCAGTGGAAGTTGTAGAGACCATAGGCTTGATTATTCAGGACTTTTGAGATTGCAAAAGGCCCTTGCCATGGCGGCTCTAGCTTGTGGTTATTTTGGTCTAGTTAGAGGGCAAGGTCACCTTCCTGAAAGGCGCACCCTCCGACCTGTTTGTCGTGGTAGCGCCTCAAATGCTAGCGATACAACATTGGTCTGATGAGGGCTAGCTCTCTTTCCTCTTCTAGGAGATCCATGCTGTTCTGTTGTGCTTCTTCAGCTTCAACTTTGATGTAAAGTTCCACTCTGGGGAATTGTGAAGCAGGTCACTCGACAAGAGAACTTCGGATCCGTATACCATGAAGAAGGGAGTGCGCTTGGTGGAGCAATTCACAGTCGTCCGAAAGCCCCATAGTACTGACGACAATTCTTTGACCTACGACCCAACACCGTATTGCATGCCCCTCATCAGATGTGGCTTCACTCCTTGAAGGTTCATTCCGTTTGCTCGCGCTGCTCGTCTATTCGACTACGGATGAGCCACGGAGGCATAATTAACCCGAGTGCCTTGGGTATAACAGAACTCTCGGAATTCGTCCGAGTCAAAGTTGGACCCATTATTTGTGATGATGTCATGGGGAATTCCAAATCTCAAGATAATCTGCCGAATGAAGGTGATGGAAATCGCTGAGTCTAGGATTTTTACGGGCTTCGCTTCTACCCACTTGGTGAACTTATCCACTTCCACTATCAGGTGGGTGAATCCACTCGTCCTGGTCAAGAGGGGACCAACCATGTCCGGACCCCACATGACAAACGACCACGTGAGCAGAATCGTCTTCAATGGAGATGCAGGTTTGTGCGATCAATTCTTCTAGAACTGACATCCCACACATAGGTCCACCATGTCCCTTGCTGCCTCATTATCTCAGGGCCAATAAAAACCCGCTCGGATGGCTTTGGGGACCAACGTCCGAGAGGATGTGTGACGGTCACAAGTTCCCTAGTGAATATCATGCAAGATCTGCATCCCTTCCTCTAGGGAAATGCATCACTTAGTGACTCGTGTGGTACTTTTTCTTGTACAATTGGTCTCCCATCACTTTGAAGGCATTGGAACATTAGACTATTTGGCGGCCTTCTAACTCGCCTTCAAGGAGTTCTTGCCAGGGAAAGTATACTATGTAAGGTTGAGTCCATTCGAGAGTGATTGCCAACATCTCGTGGACTAAGTTAACCACCACTGGGATGTCAACCACATTCGAGTCGGATGGGCTAACTACTTATGGGGATCCTCCGTAAGGGGATCTTATTTGATTGTAGGGGCACATATATGTACAAGGAACCCGCCTTTCGAGGCGGCTCGACGAGTGGATCCAATTTTGGCTAAGTCATCTCCTGCTTGATTCTAGGCCCGGCATACATGATGCAGCTCCGAACCCTCAAAATTCTTCTCCAGCTTTCTAATGGCGTTGTAGTAACGAGTCATGACCGTGCTCCAAATATCCCACTCTTTCATCACCTCGTTCACAACGAGGCCCGAGTCACCATAGACCATCAAACGGTGTACGTGGAGCGATATGGTCATACAGATGTTGGAAATATGCCCTAGAGGCAATAATAAATTAGTTATTATTATATTTCTTTGTTCATGATAATCGTTTATTATCCATGCTATAATTGAATTGATTGGAAACACAATACTTGCATGGATACATAGACAAAACACTGTCCCTAGTAAGCCTCTAGTTGACTAGCTCGTTGATCGAAGATGGTCAGGGTTTCCTGACCATAGGCAAGTGTTGTCACTTGATAACGGGATCACATCATTAGGAGAATCATGTGATGGACTAGACCCAAACTAATGAACGTAGCATGTTGATCGTGTCATTTTGTTGCTACTGTTTTTCTGCGTGTCAAGTATTTATTCCTATGACCATGAGATCATATAACTCACTGGCACCGGAGGAATGCCTTGTGTGTATCAAACGTCACAACGTAACTGGGTGACTATAAAAATGCTCTACAGGTATCTCTAAAGGTGTCCGTTGAGTTAGTATGGATCAAGATTGGGATTTGTCACTCCGTGTGACGGAGAGGTATCTCGGGGCCCACTCGGTAATACAACATCACACACAAGCCTTGCAAGCAATGTGACTTAGTGTAAGTTGCGGGATCTTGTATTACGGAACGAGTAAAGAGACTTGCCGGTAAACGAGATTGAAATAGGTATGCGGATACGGACGATCAAATCTCGGGCAAGTAACATACCGAAGGACAAAGGGAATGATATACGGGATTATATGAATCCTTGGCACTGACGTTCAAACGATAAGATCTTCGTAGAATATGTAGGATACAATATGGGCATCCAGGTCCCGCTATTGGATATTGACCGAGGAGTCTCTCGGGTCATGTCTACATGGTTCTCGAACCTGCAGGGTCTGCACACTTAAGGTTCGACGTTGTTTTATGCGTATTTGAGTTATATGGTTGGTTACCTAATGTTGTTTGGAGTCCCGGATGAGATCACCGACGTCACGAGGGTTTCCGGAATGGTCCGGAAACGAAGATTGATATATAGGATGACCTCACTTGATTACCGGAAAGTTTTCAGCATTACTAGGAATGTACCGGGAGTGACGAATGGGTTCGAGATGTTCACCGGACGGGGGGCAGCCCTCCCGGGGGAAGCCCATAGGCCTTAGGGGTGTCACACCAGCCCTTAGTGGGCTGGTGGGAGAGCCCAAGAGGCCCTATGCGTAGGAGATAGGAAAAATCAAAGAGAAAGAAAAAAAGGGGAAGTGGGAAGGTAGAGAAGGACTCCACCTTCCAATCCTAGTTGGACTAGGATTGGAGGACTCCTCCTCCCCCCCTTCGGCCGACCCCTTGAGGCTCCCTTGAGCCTCAAGGCAGGTCCCTTCCCTCTCCCTCCTATATATACTGAGGTATTAGGGCTGATTTGAGACAACTTTGCCACGACAGCCCGACCACATACCTCCACGGTTTTTCCTCTAGATCGTATTTCTACGGAACTCGGGCGGAGCCCTATTGAGATAGATCAGCACCAACCTCCAGAGCGCCTTCACGCTTCCGGAGAACTCATCTACCTCTCCGTATCTCTTGCTGGATCAAGAAGGTCGAGATCATCGTCGAGCTGTACGTGTGCTAAACGCGGAGGTGCCGTCCGTTCGGCACTAGATCGGAGCGGATCATGGGACGGATCGCGGGACGGTTCGTGGGACGGTTCGCGGGGCGGATCGAGGGACGTGAGGACGTTCCACTACATCAACCGCGTTTCTTAACGCTTCCTGCCGTGTGATCTAAAAGGGTACATAGATCCAAATCTCCTCTCGTAGATGGACATCACCATGATAGGTCTTCGTGCGCGTAGGAAATTTTTTGTTTCCCATGCGACGTTCCCCAACAGTGGCATCATGAGCCAGGTTCATGCGTAGATATTATCTCGAGTAGAACACAAAAGTTTTTGTGGGCGGTGATGTGCGATTTGCTGCCCTCCTTAGTCTTTTCTTGATTCCACAGTATTGTTGGATCGAAGCGGCTCGGACTGACATTACTCGTACGCTTACGAGGGATTGGTTTCATCGCTACGAGCAACCCCGTTGCTCAAAGATGACTGGCGAGTGTCGGTTTCTCCAAATTTAGTTGAATCGGATTTGACCGAGGAGGTCCTTGGAGAGAGGTTAAATAGCAATTCATACATCTCCGTTGTGGTGTTTGCGTAAGTAAGATGCGATCCTACTAGATACCCATGGCAACCACGTAAAACATGCAACAACAATCAGAGGACGTCTAACTTGTTTTTGCAGGGTATGATTGTGATGTGATATGGCCAACGACGTGATGTGATATATTGGATGTATGAGATGATCATGTTGTAATAGTTAATATCGACTTGCACGTCGATGGTACGACAACCAACAGGAGCCATAGGGTTGTCTTTAAACTAACGTTTGTGCTTGCAGATGCGTTTACTATATTGCTAGGACGTAACTTTAGTAGTAATAGATGAGTAGCACGACAACCCCGATGGCGACACGTTGATGGAGATCATGATGATGGAGATCATGGTGTGACGCCGGTGACAAGAAGATCGTGCCGGTGCTTTGGTGATGGAGATCAAGAAGCACATGATGATGGCCATATCATGTCACTTATGAATTGCATGTGATGTTAATCCTTTATGAACCTTATCTTTCTTAGAACGACGGTAGCATTATGAGGTGATCTCTCACTAAAATTTCAAGACGAAATTGTGTTCTCCCCGACTGTGCACCGTTGCGACAATTCGTCGTTTTGAGACACCACGTGATGATCGGATGTGATAGACTCAACGTTCACATACAACGGGTGCAAAACAGTTGCACACACGGAACACTCGGGTTAAACTTGACGAGCCTAGCATGTGCAGACATGGCCTAGGAACACAAGAGACCGAAAGGTCGAGCATGAATCATATAGTTGATATGATTAGCATAGAGATGCTTACCATTGAAACTATTTTCGACTCACGTGATGATCGGACTTGAGATAGTGGACTTGGATCATGTACCACTCAAATGACTAGAGAGATGTACTTTTTGAGTGGGAGTTCTTAAGTAATATGATTAATTGAACTAATTATCATGAACATAGTCTAATGGTCTTTGCGAATTACGATGTAGCTTGCGCTATAGCTCTATTGTTTTTATATGTTCCTAGAGAAAATTTAGTTGCAAGTTGATAGTAGCAAACTTTGCGGACTGAGTCTGTAAAACTGAGGATTGTCCTCGTTGCTACGTAGAAGGCTTATGTCCTTAATGCACCACTCGGTGTGCTGCACCTCGAGGGTCGTCTGTGGATGTAGTGAACATCCTACATACACGTTTCTGATGACTACGCGATAGTTCAGTGCAAAATACTTAATGGCTTAGAAGCAAGGCACCGAAAACGTTTTGGAATGTCACGGAACATAAGAGATGTTCTAAAGAGATGAAATTGTGATTTCATGCTCGTGGCCTTGTTAAGAGGTACGAGACCTCCGACAAGATTCTTTGTGCACGAAGTAAAGGAGAAAACCTCAATCGTTGAGCGTGTGCTCAGATTGTCTGAGTACAACAATCGCTTGAACCAAGTGAGAGTTTATCTTCCAGATGAGATAGTGATGGTTCTCCAAAGTCACTGCCACCAAGCTGTGAGAGCTTCATGATGAACTATAACATATCAAGGATAGATACAATGATCCTTGAGCGATTCACGATGTTCGACACTGCAAAAGTAGAAATCAAGAAGGAGCATCAATAGTTGATGGTTAGTAAAACCACTAAGTTTCAAGAAAAGGCAAAGGCTAGAAGGGATACTTCGTGAAACGGAAAAATAGTTGCTGCACTAATGAAGAGACCCAAGATTAAACCCAAACCCGAGACTAAGTGCTTCTGTTATGAGGGGAACGGTCACTGAGGTGGAGCTACCCTAGATGCTTGGTAGATAAGAAGGCTTGCAAAGTCAAAAGAAGTATATTTGATATACATGATGTTGATGTGTACTTTACCAGTACTCCTAGTAGCGCGAGGGTATTGGATACCGGCTCGATTGCTAAGTGATTAGTAACACGAAATGAAAGCTACGGTATAAACGGAGACTAGCTAAAGGCGAGGTGACGATACGTGTTGGAAGTGTTTCCAAGGTTGATATGATCAAACGTCGCACGCTCCCTCTATCATCGGGATTGGTGGTAAAACCTAAATAATTGTTATCTGGTGTTTGCGTTCAGCATGAACTTGATTGGATCATGTTTATTGCAATACGATTATTCATTTAAAGAGAATAATAGTTATTCTATTTGCTTGAATAATTACCCTCAATGGTTTATTGAATCTCGATCGTAGTGTTACACATGTTCATAATATTGGTGCCAAAAGATGCGAAGTAATAATGATAGTACCACTTAGTTGTGGCACTGCCACTAGAGTCATGTTGGTATAAAATGCATGAAGAAGCTCCATGCTGATGGATCTTTGTACTTACTCATTTTTGAAATGTTTGAGACATGCAAACCATACCTGTTGGTATAAATGCATGAAGAGGCTCCATGCTGATGGATGTTTATACTCACTTGATTTTGAATCACTTGTGACATGCAAATAATACCACATGAGCAAGGCCTTGTTTTCATTGATATGAAACAAGATAGTAACTTGTTGGAAGTAATACATTTTGATGTGTGCAGTCTAATAAGTGATGAGGCACGCAGTGGATATCGTTATGTTCTTACTTCACTGACGATTTGAGTAGATATAGGAGTATTTACTTGATGAATCACAAGTCTGAAATATTGAAAAGTTCAAGGCTATTTCAGAGTGAAGATCATCGTGACAAGAGGATAAACTGTCTACCATATGATCATAGAGATGAATATCTGAGTTACGAGTTTTGGTACGCAGTTAAGACAATGTGGAAATTGTTTTGCAGTTCATGCCACCTGGAACACCATAGTGTGATGATGTGTCTAAACGTCATAGCCACGCCCTATTGGATATATCGCATACTATGATGTCTCTTATCGAATTACCACTATCGTTTATGGGTTATGCATTAGAGACAACCGCATTCACTTTAAATAGGGCACCGCGTATTTCCGTTGAGATGACACAGTAAAGACTATGGTTTGGAGAAACCTAAGTTGTCGTTTCTTGATAGTTTGGGGCTACGATCCTTATGTGAAAAAGTTTCAGTCTGATAAGCTCGAACCCAAAGCGGATAAATGCATCTTCATAGGATATCCAAAACAGTTGGATAAGTCTCCTATCTCAGATCCGGAAGCAAAGTGTTTGTTTCTAGATACGGGTCCTTTCTCGAGGAAAGGTTTCTCTCAAAATAATTGAGTGGGAGGGTGGTGGAACTTGATGAGGTTAGTGAACCGTCACTTCAACCAGTGTGTAGCAGGGCGCAGGAAGATGTTCCTGTGGCGCCTACACCAATTGAAGTGGAAGCTGATGATAGTGATCATTAGAGCTTAGGATCAAGTTACTACAAACCTCGTAGGTAGACAAAGGTCGCGTACTACTACAGAGTGGTACGGTAACCCTGTCTTGGAGGTCATGTTGTTGAGCGACAATGAACCTACAAGTTATGGAGAAGCAATGGTGGGCCCGGATTCTGACAAATGGCTGGAGGCCATGAAATCCGAGAGAGGATCCATGGATAAAACAAAGTGTAGACTTTGGAAGAACTACTTGATGGTAGTAAGACTATTAAGTAAAGATGGATCTTTAAAAGGAAGACAGATGATGATGGTGATAAGTCACTATTAAGAAAAGCTCAACTTGTCGCATGGATGTTTTCCGACAAGTTCAAAGAGTTGAGTATGATGAGACTTTCTCACTCATAGCGGTGCTAAAGGTCTGTTGGAATTATGTTAGCAGTTGCTGCATTACTTATGAAGTATTGCACATAGGATGTCAAAACATTGTTTTCCTCGATGGAAAGGTTGTATGTGATACAACCGGAAAGTTTTGTCGATCCTAAAGATGCTAACAAGTATGCAAGCTCCAGCGATCCTTCTATGGACTGGTGCAAGCATCTCGGAGTTGTAATATATGCTTTGATGAGATGATCAAAGATTTTGGGTTTGTACAAGGTTTATGAGAAACTTGTATTTCCAAAGAAGTGAGTGGGAGCACTATAGAATTTCTGATAAGTATATGTGGTTGACATATTGTTGATCAGAAGTAATGTAGAATTTCTGTAAAGCATAAAAGGTTGTTTGAAAGGAGTTTTTCAAAGGAATACCTGGATTGAGCTACTTGAACATTGAGCATCGAGATCTATGGAGATAGATCGAAATGCTTAATAGAAGTTTCAACAAGATACATGCCTTGACAAGTTTTTGAAGGAGTTCAAAATAGATCAGCAAAGAAGGAGTTCTTGACTGTGTTGCAAGGTGTGAATTTGAGTAAGACTCAAAACCCGACCACGACAGAATAAAGAGAATAGACGAAGGTTGTCTTCTATGCCTTAGCCGTAGACTCTAAAGTATGCCATGCTGAGTACCGCACCTGATGTGTGCCTTGCAGCAAGTCTGTTAAGAGGTACAGAGAGTGATCCAGGATTGAATAACTGATCAGCGGTCAAAGTTATCCTTAGTAACTAAAATGGACTAAGGAATTTTTCTCGATTATGGAGGTGGTTAAAGAGTTCGTCGTAAAGGGTTACGTCGATGCAAGCTTTGAAACTAATCTGAATAACTATGAGTAGTGAAACAAATTCATATAGTAGAGTAGATATTTGGAGTATTTCCGAATAGCACGTAGTAGCAGCATCTATAAGATGACATAAAGATTTGTAAAGAACACACAGATCTGAAAGTTTCAGAACTGTTGACTAAAACCTCTCTCACGAGCAAGACGTGATCAGACCCCAGAACTATATGGGTGTTGGATTCATTGAAATCACATGGTGATGTAAACTAGATTATTGACTCTAGTGCAAGTGGGAGACTGTTGGAAATATGCCCTAGAGGCAATAATAAATTAGTTATTATTATATTTCTTTGTTCATGATAATCGTTTATTATCCATGCTATAATTGTATTGATTGGAAACACCACACTTGTGTGGATACATAGAGAAAACATTGTCCCTAGTAAGCCTCTAGTTGACTAGCTCGTTGATTGAAGATGGTCAAGGTTTCCTGACCATAGGCAAGTGTTTTCACTTGATAACGGGATCACATCATTAGGAGAATCATGTTATGGACTAGACCCAAACTAATGAACGTAGCATGTTGATCGTGTCATTTTGTTGCTACTGTTTTTCTGTGTGTCAAGTATTTATTCCTATGACCATGAGATCATATAACTCACTGGCACCGGAGGAATGCCTTGTGTGTATCAAACGTCACAACATAACTGGGTGACTATAAAGATGCTCTACAGGTATCTCTAAAGGTGTCCGTTGAGTTAGTATGGATCAAGATTGGGATTTGTCACTCCGTGTGACGGAGAGGTATCTCGGGGCCCACTCGGTAATACAACATCACACACAAGCCTTGCAAGCAATGTGACTAAGTGTAAGTCACGGGATCTTGTATTACGGAACGAATAATGAGACTTGCTGGTAAACGAGATTGAAATAGGTATGCGGATACTGACGATCGAATCTCGGGCAAGCAACATACCGAAGGACAAAGGGAATGACATACGGGATTATATGAATCCTTGACAGTGAGGTTCAACCGATAAGATCTTCGGAGAATATGTAGGATCCAATATGGGCATCCAGGTCCCGATATTGGATATTGACCGATGAGTCTCTTGGGTCATGTCTACATAGTTCTCGAACCCGCAGGGTCTGCACACTTAAGGTTCGACGTTGTTTTATGCGTATTTGAGTTATATGGTTGGTTACCGAATGTTGTTCGGTGTCCCGGATGAGATCACGGACGTCACGAGGGTTTCCGGAATGGTCCGGAAACGAAGATTGATATATAGGATGACCTCATTTGATTACCAAAAAGTTTTCGGCATTACCGGGAATGTACGCGGAGTGACGAATGGGTTCCGGATGTTCACCGGGGGGGGGGGGGGGGCAGCCCACCCGGGGGAAGCCCATAGGCCTTAGGGGTGTCGCACCAGCCCTTAGAGGCCTTAGGGGAGCTCGCTCCATAGACCCTATGTTGGTGTTGGAAAACGTTGCATGGGAAACAAAAATTTTCCTAGGCACACGAAGACCTATCATGGTGATGTTCATCTACGAGAGGGAGCTCGGATCCACATACCCTTGTAGATCACTAAGCGGGAAGCGTTAAGAAACGCGGTTGATGTAGTGGTACAACTTCGTGATTCAAATCACCGTCGTTCCACGATCCGTCCCACGACCCGTCCCGATCTAGCACCAAATGGATGACACCTCCGCGTTCAGCACACGTACAACTCGATGACGATCTCCGCCTTCTTGATCCAGCAAGAGAGGCGGGGAAGTAGATGAGTTCTCCGGCAGCGTGACGGCGCGCCGGTGATGGTGATGATCTATTATTGCTGGGCTCCGCCCGAGCTCCGCAGAAACCTAATCTAGAGGAAGAACTACGTGGTATACGTTTGAGTTGCACGTGGCAAAGTTGTGTCTCAAAAGCCCTAAAACAACCAGTATATATAGGAGGAGGGGAGGGGCTATCCTTGGGGCTCAAGGGAGACCCAAGGGCGCCGCCGAAGGGGAGTAGGTGGACTCCCACCCCAATTCGGTTTGGGGGAAGGAGTCCACTCCTTCCTTCCCACCTCCCTCTTTCCTTTGACTTTTTTCTCCTTGTGGCGCCATGGACCACTTGGGCTGGCCTCAACAGCCCACTAAGGGCTGGTGCGCCACCCTAGTGCTATTGGTCTCACTACTCGGTGGGTGGGCCTCTCCCGGTGAATACCCGGAACCCATTCGTCACTCCCGGTACACTGCCGGTAATGCCTGAAATCTTTCCGGTGACCAAATGAAACCATTCTATATATCAATCTTCATTTCCGGACCATTCCGGAAACCCTCGTGACGTCAGTGATCTCATCTGGGACTCCGAACAACCTTCGGTCACCAACACTTATAACTCAACTATACTAAAATGTCACCAAACCTTAAGTGTGGAGACCCTGCGAGTTCGAGAACTATACAGACATGACCCGAGACACACCTCGGTCAATATCCAATAGCGAGACCTGGATGTCCATATTGGATCCTACATATTCTACTAAGATCTTATCGACTGAACCTCTGTGCCAAGGATTCACCGTATAACATTCCCTTTGTCCTTCAATATGTTACTTGCCCGAGATTTGATCGTCGGTATCCCTATACCTATTTCAATCTCGTTACCGGCAAGTCTCTTTAATCGTTCCGTAATACAAGATCCGATGACTTACACTTGAGTCACATTGCTTGCAAGGCTTGTATGTGATTTTGTATTATCGAGTGGGCCCCGAATACCTCTCCGTCACACAGAGTGACAAATCCCAGTCTTGATCCATGCTAACTCAACGGACACATTCAGAGATACCTGTAGAGCACCTTTATAATAACCTAGTAACGTTGTGACGTTTGATACACACAAGGTATTCCTCCGGTGTCAGTGAGTTACATGATCTCATGGTCATAGGAATGAATACTTGACACGCAGAAAAGAATAGCAACAAAATGACACGATCACATGCTACATTCATATTTTGGGTCTAGTCCATCACATGATTCTCATAATGATATGATCCAGTTATGAAGTGACAACACTTTCATATGGTAAGAAAACCTTAACCATCCTTGATCAACTGGCTAGCCAACTATAGGCTTACTAGGACATTGTTTTGTCTATATATCCACACATGTATCTATGCTTTCATTCAATACAATTATAGCATGGATAATAAACGATTATCTTGAAACATGAAGTATAATAATAACTATTTTATCATTGCCTCTAGGGCATATTGCCAACAGTCTCCCGCTTGCACTAGAGTGAATAATCTAGTCTGACATCGCTATGTGATTTACATTGGAATGAATCTAACACCCATACAGTTCTGGTGTTGATCATGCTTCGCTCGTGGAAGAGGTTTAGTTAGCGGATCTGCTACATTCAGATCCGTGTGCACTTTGCAAATATTTACGTCCTCTCCTTCGATGTAGTCGCGGATGAGGTTGAGGCGTCGTTTGATGTGTTTGGTCTTAGTGTGATACCTTGGTTCCTTTGCTAAAGCAATGGCACCAGTGTTGTCACAGAACAGAGTTATTGGATTTAGTGCGCTCGACACAACTCCAAGATCCGTCATGAATTGCTTCATCCTGACACCCTCCTTAGCTGCCTCCGAGGCAACCATGTACTCCGCCTCACATGCGAAATCTGCTACGACGCTTTGCTTGGGACTGCACCAGCTTACCACACCCCCATTAAGAATAAATACATATGCGGTTTGAGACTAAGAGTCATCCAAATCAGTGTCAAAGCTTGCATCGACGTAACCCTTTACGATGATCTCTTCGTCACCTCCATAAACGAGAATCATTTCCTTAGTCCTTTTCAGGTACTTCAGAATATTCTTGACCGCCGCCCAGTGTTCCACTCCTGGATCACTTTGAAACCTTCCTACCATACTTATGGCCACGCTGACGTCCGGTCTTGTGCACAACATTGCATACATGATAGACCCAATGGCTAAAGCATAGGGGACAATACTCATCTTTTCTTTATCTTCCGCAGTTACTGGACACTGAGTCTTACTCAACTTTATACCTTGTAATACTGACAAGAACCTTTTCTTGGACTGCTCCATTTTGAACTTCTTCAAAACTTTATCAAGGTATGTGCTTTGTGAAAGTCCTATTAGGCGCCTCGATCTATCCCTATAGATCTTAATGCCCAATATGTAAGCAGCTTCTCCTAGGTCTTTCATTGAAAAACATTTGTTCAAGTAATGTTTTACGCTCTGTAAAAACTCCACATTGTTTCCAGTCAGCAATATGTCATCCACATATAATATTAGAAACGCTACAGAGCTCCCACTCACTTTCTTGTAAATACAAGATTCTCCAACAACTTGTATAAACCCAAATGCTTTGATCACCTCATCAAAGCGCTTATTCCAACTCCGAGATGCTTGCACCAGTCCATAAATGGATCCCTAGAGCTCTTTCACTTTGTTAGCATTCTTTGGATCGACAAAACCTTCGGGTTGCATCATTTACAACTCTTCCTTAAGAAAACCGTTAAGGAACGCCGTTTTGACATCCATCTGCCAGATTTCATAATCAAAAAATGCAGCTATTGCTAACATGATTCGGACGGACTTAAGCATCGCTACCGGTGGGAACATCCCATCGTAGTCAAGTCCTTGAACTTGTGAAAAACCCTTTGCCACAAGTCGATCTTTATAAACGATCACATTACCATCTTCATCCATCTTTTTCTTAAAGATCCATTTGTTCTGAATAGCCTTGTGACCTTCAAGTAATACTTCCAAAGAACCTACTTTGTTTTCATACATAGATCCTATGTCGGACTTCATGGCCTCCAGCCATTTGTTGGAATCCGGGCCCACCATTGCTTCTTCATAATTCACAGGTTCATTGTTGTCTAACAACATGATTGATAAGACAGGATTACCGTACCACTCAGGAGCAGTACGTGATCTTGTTGACCTGCAAGGTCCTACAGAAACTTGATCCGAAATTTCGTGATCATCATTATTAGCTTCCTCCTCAACCGGCGTCGCTTCGACAGAGGTTTCCTCCTGCCCTGCGCCACCATCTAGAGGGAGTAGAGGTTCTACAACCTCATCAAGTTCTATCTTCCTCCACCTCAATTCTTTCGAGAGAAACTCCTTCTCAAGAAAAGCTTCATTCTTAGAAACAAATACTTTGCCCTCGGATCTGAGATAGAAGGTGTACCCAACTGTCTCCTTTGGGTAACCTATGAAGACGCACTTTTCTGCTTTGGGTTCCAGCTTTTCAGGCTGAAGCTTTTTGACATAAGCATCACATCCCCAAACTTTAAGAAACGACAACTTTGGCCTCTTGCCATACCACAACTTATATGGTGTCGTCTCAATGGATTTTGACGATGCCTTATTTAAATTGAATGCAGCTGTCTCTAATGCATAGCCCCAAAGCGATAACGGCAAATCGGTAAGAGACATCATAGAAGTACGATTACGACGTTCGGACACACCATTACGCTGTGGTGTTCCAGGCGGTGTCAACTGTGAAACGATTACACATTGTCTTAAGTGAGCACCAAACTCGAAACTTAGATATTCGCCCCCTCGATCAGAATGCAGGAACTTGATATTCTTGTTATGGTGATTTTCGAATTCACTCTGAAATTGCTTGAACTTCTCAAACGTTTCAGACTTGTGCTTCATCAAGTAGATATATCCATACCTACTCAAATCGTTAGTGAAGGTGAAAAAATAACGATATCCGCCACGCGCCTCCACACTCATTGGACCACACACATCGGTATGTATGATCTCCAACAAGTCACTTGCACGCTCCATTGTTCCGGAGAATGGAGTCTTAGTCATCTTGCCCATGAGGCATGGTTCGCACGTGTCAAGTGATTCAAAATCAAGTGACTCCAAAAGCCCATCAGAACGGAGTAAAAACGTGGCGCTATCATTGTTAACTCTACATCTTTTGGTCTCAATGTTATGTATATGTGTATCATCACAATCAAGATTCAATAGGAACAAACCTCTCACTTTGGGTGCATGATCATAAAAGATATTACTCATATAAATAGAACAACCATTATTTTTTGACTTAAATGAGTAACCATCTCACAATAAACAAGATCAGATATAATGTTCATGCTTAACGCATGCACTAAATAACAATTATTTAAGTTCATAACTAATCCTGATGGTAACTGAAGTGAGACTGTGCCGACGGCGGTTGCATCAACCTTAGAACCATTTCCCACACGCATCGTCACTTCATCCTTCACGAACCTTCGTTTATTCCACAGTTCCTGTTTCGAGTTGCAAATATGAGCAACAGAACGGGTATAAAATACCGAGGCACTACTACGAGAGTTGGTTAAGTACACATCAATAAAATGTATATCACATATACCTGATTTTTCTTTGGCCGCCTTCTTATCAGCCAAATACTTGGGGCAGTTACGCTTCCAGTGACCCATCCCCTTGCAATAATAGCACTATGTTTCTGGCTTAGGTCTAACCTTGGGTTTCTTTGTCGGATTGGCAACAGTTTTGCCGCTCTTCTTGGATTTAACCTTCTTGCCTTTGCCGTTTCTCTTGAAACCAGTGGTCTTATTGACCATCAACACTTGATGCTCTTTCCGGAGTTCTGATGTAACATCCCAAATTTTGGAATGTTAATATAATTGTTAGAATGATTGTTTGTTTGTTTGAGTGATTGAAACCTGAGTGGTGTTTGACACTTTTCAAAAACTTTTGAATGAGAGGGAATCAAATGACTTTCCCCTTCTCCGGTGAATTCAAATTCATCCATTTAAAATCAATGAGAGAAGATGACATGACTTCTTCAAATTATAAAGATTTTGAATGAAGGTGGCATTTGAATTTCTTTCAATTGTTGTTTTGCAAATTCGTTTTCTTCTTCACTCACGGAGTGCCCGGATTATTATCTTGCCAAGCAAGAAAGAGTGGAGGAACATGACCCTCCAAACCAGGGGCATTTATTTGAAGTATTTGAACCATAAAACCCCAGGGTTTATTTGAAAATTATTTGCAAAAAGAAATAAAGCAATTAGGGGATTTTTTGAAAAACATTTTTTTAATTTTATTTATTTATTTTTTTGGCCGTGGAAAAATGCCCATCTTTTAGATTTTATTTTTCTGATAATTTTAGTATATAGAAAATCTATATTCTGAATTTATTTAGTTTCCCTTTTAATTGTTTACTTTCCGGTTTTAAAAATAGGAAAGGAATCACTTTTATTTGGAAATTCTTGCTGGCCCATTAAGAGGTTTCCTATTTTGGCCCAACACAGGATCTTCTTCTTCCTTTGTCTCTTCCTCACGTACACAGGACCTTCCATGACAGGAACCAAGAAATCCTCCCCTTCCGGAATTCGCGAAGCTCTTTCCCTCCCCTCGCCTCCCGTCGCCTCTATAAGAACCCCCATGGCCTCCTCGTTCCATTCCCCTCGAAACCCCACACTCTCCTCGCCTCTAGCTCGCGCGCCACCTCTCCGGAGTTCATCCCCGGGAGAGCCCCGCCGGACTCCCTGCCTCACCCCAGCCCCACCTTGCCCCCTGGCACCCCTGCCGCACCTCCCCACCCCTTCGGCCCCTCCTCCGCCGCCCCACCCCACCCCGTCGCCCTGCAGGCCAAGCCGGCTCCCTGGAACCACCAAGCAGGAGCAGCGCCAGGAGCCCAGGGACTCTCTCGCCCCCCGAGGGACTCCCCTGCCCCCTCCCAGAAGCGCCCTCCCTCCTCCACCTGCCCCTCCCCCGCCGGAGATCCCCCTCGTCGGAGTGCCCTCTCCCCCTCGCTGGAGTGCCCTCTCCCCCTCGCCGGCGCAGCTCACCATCGCCAGGAGCAGCCCCTAGTGCGTTCAGCCACGGGAGGTAGCCCCTCCTCCCTCTTTTTTCTTTTGTTTGTATTGTTTTTGTTGTTGTTTTGTTAGTCTACCGTTAGATCTAGATCCAACAGATCACATTAAAAGAAACTTACCCCTTCGGTTCTTGTAAAAGAACCGGTGGTTTTTCTTGTTAGCCGACGTGGATTGGTTAGTTTACGGACGTTTGCTAGATAGCCAAAAACGTGCACACATATTAGCCAATCAGATCTTGCCACGTCGCCGTTTTCGTTTTCAGATTAATTTTGTAACAGATTTAGTCCCGTTTTTGTTTTCTTTATAACTTTTGTTCTAGAAGTCCAATGATGCTGATTATTTTTGCGTTAGATCACAATTTTCTTGTAGTTTCCGAAAATATATAATTTGTCTATGTTTGGATTTATTAAAATTGAGTTAGATCAGATTTGAATTAAAGCTTGTTTTGCTTATTCCGGGAGTTTAAAAATAGCTTTTAATTTGATTCTTTTTTGCTGCTGCTTCCTAGTGATCATATCTTATGTAGTTTAAGTTTCAATTTTTTTAAATATTTTTACATGGGGTTTTATCAAAAACAGATTCTGTTTTGATTAGGTGAAGTGAATTTCTTCACTTTATGCAATATTAGTTTTATGCTAGTGATGTTATTTTGCTTGTTAATGATTGTAGTGCTTATGGTGTGTATTTGTTTGTATCGATAGATACCCGGAGTGAGAAGCGTGCTACTTAGAAGTGCTTGATAACGACAACTATCAGCAAGGCAATTCATTTGATCATGTATCACCTATGTTTTCATGCATCGTAGTTCTACCTTCCTATACCCATTTGCATGCTGACTAGGTACTTGGAAAAATATGGTTACTTGATGTAGTATCATGTGGTAGGCACCCCAACAACCCTGTTACTTGGCCCGGGACGACGAATTCTATTATGCTATGCTTGTGTAGACGGGGTTCTGGTTGAGAGTTTATCACGAGTGGTGCGAGAATAATGTAATAACCAAGACCGGTTAAGTCAATACTTTTCAAGACCTCGTGATGCAATGCAACTCTCGGTGAAGGACGGGGCTCCCTGGAGAAACCAATGGATGACCCGGGATGCATGGAGACTTGCCATGACATCTTGCGGAAAGATTCAGCCAGGCTCGAAGAGACGGACGGAGGCTTCAAGACCCAAGGCTAACCTGCACAGCCACAAGTCATTATGGACTCAGGCTTGGTTGGACAACGCGGCGACTCTGGACAGCGGTGCTAGCAGATGTAGAAGAACGGTAGGATTGGATGGGTACCGACACGGGATCAGAGGGACCCGTTGAAAGACCATGTTTTGATCATCCGGTCTTCAAACACCCTGAAGTGCGAGGACATACCCGGGGGCGATCAAATCTTGTGGGGAACGTGTGCAAAACTCTGCAGAGTACTCAAACCTAATCGATTAGCCGTGTCCACGGTCATGGACAACTTGAGCCAAAGGCATTGAAATTTTCCTGAACTCTCAACACAATTTAATAATGATGTGGGAATTATTGACAACTCGGGTACGAGAATTGGTTGGCGGAACCATCTCGTTAACAACAAACAACGTAGTAATATTTTTCTTTTAACCCTCTCTTGATGTAGGAGAAAACTTGCTTTTCGCTAAAAACTTATAGCCCCACCTGCCATATATGCATGTAGAATAGATGATTATTATTTCACCCCCTCTCTTTGATGACTTGCCGGCATATTCAATATGCTGACCTACACGGCTGCAACGTCTTATGTTGCAGATACTTTCTTCGACGAGTAAGTGTACGATTCAGGGTTACGGTCCGCACTCAACCTGCCGTTGGTGTTATTTGGGACTCCACTCCCTTGACTGCTTCCGCAGAGATTTTAAGGTATATATCAGTTTTACGCTATTTACATGTGGTTGCACTTTGATATATACATTGATGTACTGTGTGTGCCAGCATACTGATCCAGGGATGGCACAGATACATAGAGGCTTGACTCGTTTTGAGTCGGGTCGCTACAGATATGGTATCAGAGAACATATTGACTGTAGGACGTGACCCTAGAAACTGGAAACTTCTTAGGATAGGAGATTTTTGAGAACACCTTTCACTTCTCATCTCTTCTGATTTCATCAAATGTTCTCTCTCACCTCAAATAGTTATACAATCCCCTTACCCCTTTGACATTATGAAGAATCAACGGAGTTCTACTTCAAAGTAAAGAGGATTTCACCACGCATTTGAAGAATTGAAGCTACACCAACAGAAGACTCTCAAGACCCGAAGAACTCGAAGACCCTAAAGTGTTCGAATAATTATATGACCATTAGAAGTCCAAACCCCTTTTATATACCCACTTTAGATACGATGATTTGTGAGCTGTCATTGGTGTGTGTTTTCCGACGGCCAAAAATAAAACCTATTCTCAAAAATATTGTTTGTATTGTGTGTATCTCCCTCCCTCTCTTACCCTTCTCATCCCCAAAACCTCAACCCTACCAGATGGAGTATGAAGCTGGACTTGTAGTTCGGGACCAATGACCTAGCTGGAGGTTGCAATATGGATTCAGAACATGGAGAACCACTTCGGGAGCAACTTGATCTCAAGGAAGTATGAAGTGGAACACGCTCTCCAGTACTTTACCCAAAGTGCTGCTATCTCGTGGAAAATGCACCGTGCCATACAAGGATTTAGTGGAGTAGAAACTTGGGACGAATTCAAGAACACTCTGTTAAGATCCCGACTTATTCAGAAGTGCTATGATAATCCAAAGGTGAAGACTTGTGCATGCAAGATCTATGGAGAAATAGGACACACCCAAGAAGAACACAAGGATGGATGCACTCATTGTGAAGAAAATCACCCAGGTGAGGAGTGCCCAAGTAGTCAGGTGACTTGTTTCCTTTGTGAAGGAACCACCCACTACCCAGCTCAATGTCACATTTACCCCAAGGTGCAACAAGTTGTCAAGCAGCAGAAAGATGCAATATAGGAAACCCTCAAGAAGAAGATTCTAGAAGAACCTGTGATGAATGAAAATATAGAAGACCCTGATGAACAAGGCGTGACCAGATTTTTCTCCAATGCATGCTACTCATGTGGAGAAGAAGGACATTATTCACAGGATTGCACGAAGGGAAGCCCAGAGTATCTGGGAAACTTCCCGACGGAAAAAGTGGAGTTTGATCCACTTGAAATAGAAGAACTAGCCAAAATAAAGGAGTCCGGAAAGAAGAAAAAGTACCCTCGGAAGAGCCAAATCTCTGCAGATAAAGACCCGAGTCATGTCAGATGTTACAAGTGTATGGACTTTGGCCACCACAAATACATGTGCTCAGGAAGGAAGCCGGAAACCCAAGGAGCAAAAGAAAACACTAAGATGCCTCGAGACTTTTCAGAACTCATTTGCTTTCGTTGCAAGGAAGCAGGACATTTTGTTAATGATTGTCCATGTAGGAAGAAAGCTAAAATGGAGTAGTTAAGTTTTGACCGCGGCAATTAGTGTAATCTGAAGCACTCTTGTTTTTCATGAGACCATGGAGTTGAATTTTTTGTAACAGAAGTCCCTGAGATTGTAATAACTTCATGAATCAATGGAATTTATTGTCTCATGATTGCCTATGTTGAAACTGTATGCGTTGTTTCTCTACGAACAAAGATTTGTGAACATTTATGACGATATGAGAAAATATGGTCTATGCAGGTATGGGTATAATCCATTTTAAGTGTGGTAGTAATCGGTAAACCCACATGATCAACTAAGTAGGAATGTACCATAATTACCAAGGAGACACATACATTCCTCTGAGTACCTATTTACTGACACCTGCAGATGACAACACTCTACGAGTCATTCCTCAAGGGCCCAGAAACGATCATGACCCTGACCAGTGATCATGATTACCCGAAAATCCTGAAGGACATGATGAAGCACATTCGTCTTGAAGGTGATGCAGTCTACAAAGGCTACCCATTCATGGAAAGTGGAGTAGAACTATGGTATGTGGAAGTACACCTCCACCATGTGAAAGGAGTTTGTCCAAAGACTATGGGGCAATACTTTTTCATTTCACGTGTACCACGAGCAACCTTCTTTGATGCTGTTCGTGAAGCTGCCATGAAATTTTAGTGAGGGATCACCTTATAATGCTACCGTCGTTCTAAGCAAGATAAGGTGCATAAAAGTATTAACATCACATGCAATTCATAAGTGACATGATATGGCCATGATCTTGTGCTTCTTGATCTCCATCACCAAAGCACCGACATGATTTTCTTTTCACTGGCGCCACACCATAATCTCCATCATCATGATCTCCATCATCGTGTTGCCATCGAGGTTGTCATTCTATCTATGCTATTACTACTAAAGCTACAACCTCGCAATATAGTAAACGCATCTACAAACACAAACTTTAGTTTAAAGACAACCCTATGGCTCCTGCCGGTTGCCGTAGCATCGACGTGCAAGCCGATATTAACTATTACAAGATGATCATCTCATACATCCAATATATCACATCATGTCTTTGGCCATATCACATCACAAGCATACCCTGCAAAAACAAGTTAGACGTCCTCTAATTTGTTGTTGCATGTTTTACGTGGCTGCTATGGGTATCTAGTATGATCGCATCTTACTTACGCAAAAAACCACAAGGGAGATGTGCAAATTGCTACTTAAACTTTCTCCAAGGACTGCCTCGGTCAAATCCAATTCAACTAAAGTTGAAGAAACCGACACCCGCCGGTCATCTTTATACAACGAGTTGCATGTTGGTCGATTAAAACAGTCTCTCGTAAGCGTACGAGTAATGTCAGTCTGAGCCGTTTGAATCCAACAATACCGCCGAATCGAGAAAAGACTAAGGAGGGAACCAAATTGAACATCAACACCCACAAAAACTTTTGTGTTCTACTTGAGATAACATCTACACATAAACCTAGCTCATGATGCCAATGTTGGGGAACGTTGCATGGGAAACAAAAAAAAATTCCTATGCACACGAAGACCTGTCATGGTGATGTTCATCTACGAGAGGGAGATTGGATCCACATACCCTTGTAGATCGGTAAGTGGGAAGGGTAAAGAAATGTGGTTGATGTAGTGGTACAACTTCGTGATTCTAATCGCCGTCGTCCCATGATCCGTCCCACGACCCGTGCCGATCTAGCACCGAACGGACGACACCTTCGCGTTCAACACACGTACAGCTCGATGACGATCTCCACCTTGTTGATCCAGCAAGAGCGACGGGGAAGTAGATGAGTTCTCCGGCAGCATGACGGTGCGCCGGTGATGGTGATGATCTATTCCTGCAGGGTTCCGCCCGAGCTCCGCAGAAATCTAATCTAGAGGAAGAACTACGTGGTATAGGTTTGAGTTGCACATGGCAAAGTTGTGTCTCAAAAGCCCTAAAACCACCAATATATATAGGAGGAGGGGAGGGGCTAGCCTTGGGGCTCAAGGGAGCCCCAAGGGTACCGGCCGAAGGGGAGGAGGTGGACTCCCACCCCAATTCGGTATGGGGGAAGGAGTCCACTCCTTCCTTCCCACCCCCCTCTTTCCTTTTTTTTTTCTTTCCTTTGACTTTTTTCTCCTTGTGGCGCCATAGCCCACTTGGGATGGCCTCACCAGCCCAGTAAGGGCTGGTGCACCACCCTAGTTCTATTGGGCTCACTCCCGGGTGGGTGGCCCCCTCCCGGTGAATACCCGAAACCTATTCATCAGTCCCGGTACACTGCCGGTAATGCCCGAAATCTTTCCGGTGACCAAATGAAACCATCCTATATATCAATCTTCGTTTCTGGACCATTCCAGAAACCCTGGTGAAGTCCGTGATCTCATCCGGGACTCCGAACAAGCTTCGATCACCAACACATATAACTCAACTATACTAAAACTTCACCGAACCTTAAGTGTGCAGACCCTTCGGGTTCAAGAACTATGCACACATTACCCGAGACACTCGTCAGTAAATATCCAATAGCGGGACCTGGATGTCCATATTGGATCCTACATATTCTACGAAGATCTTATCGGTGAACCTCTGTGCCAATGATTCATATAATCCCGTATAACATTCCCTTTGTCCTTCGGTATGTTACTTGCCCGATATTTGATCGTTGGTATCCCTATACCTATTTCAATCTCATTACTCGCAAGTCTCTTTACTCGTTCCGTAATACAAGATCCCGTAACTTACACTTGAGTCACATTGCTTGCAAGGCTTGTGTGTGATGTTGTATTACCGAGTGGGCCCTGATATGTCCATTTTGCATCATGCTTTCATGTTGATATTTATTTCTTTTTGGGCTGTCATTTCACTTCACGGTACAATACTTATGCCTTTTCTCTCTAATTTTGCAAGGTTTACATGAAGAGGGATAATGCCGGCAGCTGGAATTCTGGCCTGAAAAAGGAGCAAGTTTGAGATGCCTATTCTGCGCAACTCCAAAAGCCGTGAAAAGGAACGTGGATTTTTTGGGAATATATAAAAAGTACTGGGCCGAAGAAGTGCGAGAGGAGCGCAACCAGGGGGCCACAAGCCTGGTAGGCGCGGCCACCCCCTGGTCGCGCCTATGGGGCTTGTGGGATCCCAGCTGGCCCACTGCCCCCCTCTTCTGCTATATGAAGGGTTTCGTTCCAAAAAAATTGGGAGGAGGCTTTTTCGAGGATTCGCCGCCGCCACGAGGCGGAACTTGAGCAGAACCAATCTAGAGCTCCGGCAGGACGATCCTGCCGGGGAAACTTCCCTCCCGGAGGGGGAAATCGTCACCATCGTAATCATCAACACTCCTCTCATCGGAGGGGACTCGTCACCATCAGCATCTTCATCAGCACCATCTCATCTCCAAACCCTAGTTCGTCTCTTGTAACCAATCTTCGTCTCGCGACTCCGATTGGTACTTGTAAGGTTGCTAGTAGTGTAAATTACTCTTTGTAGTTGATGCTAGTTGGATTATTTGGTGGAAGAGTTTATGTTCAGATCCTTGATGCTACTCATTACCTCTGTGGTCATGAATATTATTATGCTTTGTGAGTAGTTACTTTTGTTCCTAAGGACATGGGATAAGTCATGCTAATAGTAGTCATGTGAATTTGGTATTCGTTCGATATTTTGATGTGTTATATGTTGTTTTTCCTTTAGTGGTGTTATGTGAACGTTGACTACATAACACTTCACCATTATTTGGGCCTAGAGTAAGGCATTGGGAAGTAGTAAGTATATGATGGGTTGCTAGAGTGACAGAAGCTTAAACCCTAGTTTATGCGTTGCTACGTAAGGGGCTGATTTGGATCCACTAGTTTAATGATATGGTTAGACTTTATCTTAATTCTTCTTTCGTAGTTGCGGATGCTTGCGAGAGGGGTTAATCATAAGTGGGATGCTTGTCCAAGTTAGGGCAGTACCCAAGCGCTGGTCCACCCACATATCAAACTATCAAAGTAACGAACACGAATCATATGAACATGATGAAAACTAGCATGACAGAAATTCCCGTGTGTCCTCGGGAGCGTTTTTCCTCCTATAAGACTTTGTCCAGGCTTGTCCCTTGCTACAAAAGGGATTGGGCCACTTTGCTACACCGTTGCTACTTTTGTTACTTGTTGCTTGCTACGAATCATCTCACCACACAACTACTTGTTACCGATAATTTCTGTGCTTGCAGATATTACCTTGCTGAAAACCACTTGTCAGATCCTTCTCCTCCTCGTTGGGTTCGAAACTCTTAATTATCGAAAGGACTATGATAGATACCCTATACTTGTGGGTCATCAGGCCCCGAGATACCTCTCTGTCACACGGAATGACAAATCCCAGTCTTGATCCATGCTAAATCAACGGACACATTCAGAGATACCTGTAGAGCACCTTTATAATCACCCAGTAACGTTGTGACGTTTGATACACACAAGATATTCCTCCGGTGTCAATGAATTACATGATCTCATGGTCATAGGAATGAATACTTGACACGTAGAAAACAATAGCAACAAAATGACACGATCACATGCTACATTAATAGTTTGGGTCAAGTCCATCACATGATTCTCCTAATGATGTGATCTTGTTATCAACTGACAACACTTGCATATGGTCAGAAAACCTTAACCATCCTTGATCAACTGGCTAGCCAACTAGAGGCTTACTAGGGACATTGTTTTGTCTATATATCCACACATGTATCTATGCTTTTATTCAATACAATTATAGCATGGATAATAAATGATTATATTGAAACAGGAAATATAATAATAACTATTTTATCATTGCCTCTAGGGCATATTTCCAACAGCTGGTTGGGGCTTCACGTGCGGTCATCATCGTACGACTGTGTGGTGTCGTAGGACCGGTGTCCGAGTGAACCACCCCTCAAGGGGGCATCCTACTGCGGATGCAGTCATCACACCTTGATGTCTACTACACAACTTTATTCTTGTAGACTTTGTTGGGCCTACAAGTGCAGAGTTTTGTAGGAGAGTAGCAAATTTCCCTCAAGTGGATGACCTAAGGATTATCAATCCATGGAGATGTAGGATGAAGATTGTCTCTCTCAAACAACCATGCAATCAAATACAAGAAATTTCTTGTGTCCCCAACACACCCAATACAATGGCAAATTGTATAGGTGCACTAGTTCAGCGAAAAGATGGTGATACAAGTGTAGTATGGATAATAGATATAGGTTTTTGTAATCTGAAAATATAAAAACAGCAAGGTAGAAAGTAGAAAACAGCGAGCAAAATGGTATATTAATGTCTAAAAATAAGGCCTAGGGTCCATACTTTCACTAGTGCAATCTCGTAACAATGCTAACATAGTAGAATCATATGATCATCCCTAAACGTGCAACAAAAAATCACTCCAAAATTCACAAGTAGTGGGGAATGTAAGATGAAATTGTTGTAGGTAGTAGAACCACCTCAAAGTTATTCTTTCTGATCATTCTTTTCATATATTCCTATAAGTGTCACAAACATCCCTAGAGTACGTACTAGAATAACACCTAGGATACATATCAATCAACCCTAATGTCACCTAGATACTCCAATGTCACCTCAAGTATTTGTCGGTTAATTATACAACATGCATCAAACAATTTTAGATTCATCATATTCAATCCAACACAAAGAACTTGAAAGAATACCCCAAGATTTCTATCAAAGAACATAATATGAAAACGTGCAATCAACCCCTATGCATAGATCTCCAAGGTTACCAGAATCCGCAAGTTGACGCCATAACATATATCAAGTGAATCAATAGAATACCCCAATGTCCCTATGGGTATACGCATGCAAAACATATATCAAGCATTCTCAAATCCAATATTCAATCCAACATAACGAGATCTCAAAGGGAAAGATTCAATTCATCACAACAAGGTAGTAAGAGAATAATATCATATGATCCAACTAGATTAACAAAGCCCGTGATATGTAAAGATCATGCCATCTCAAGAACAATAGAGAGAGAGAGAGAGAGAGATAAAAAAATAGCTACTGGTACATACCGTCATCCCCGATGGTGAACTACTCCCTCTTTGTCATGGCCTCCGCCAGGATGATGAAGATGCCCAACGAAGATGATTTCCTCCCTTCGATAGGGTACTAGAAAGGCTCCAGATGGGGGTTTTCAACGATACAAAGAGTTGCGATGGAGGAGCGGAGGTTCTCTGTTTATTTTCGAGGGTTTTGGTATATATAGGATTTTTTCAACGTTGGAATCACGCAAAACGGAGCCACATGGGCTCGTGGACCATAGGTGGCTCCCCTCTAGTGGTTGTTCGCTCCAGTATTGCTCATATGTTCGAGAAAAATCCTAAAAAAGTTTCACGCAATTCCTAGAATTTTCATTTTGTGCACGAAAAAAACACCACGACAATTCTGGTGAAAACATCGTCAGTCCGGGTTAGTTTTAAATAAATCACAAAAAGTGCATCAGAGCCATAAAAAATATTGTAAACACACGTGAATGCGACATGAATACTTCATAAATTATCGATACATTGGAGGCGTATCAACATCCCCAAGCTTAATTCCTACTCGTCCTTGAGTAGGTAAATGATAAAAGAAATAATTTATGAAGTGTGAATGCTAGCATAGTATATAAGTTTGATCAATCATAATTCCAATCACTTCTTCTAGCATCATAACCAACAACTTTGTTTACGAAAATAATCATGGTTGAGTATCAATCAATTCACATGTCATGGTTCAAACAATGCATTCTCTTGAAACTTAACAACCCATGTTCTTAGTCACCAAACAACTTCAATGCATCATCAAGTATAAATAATAGCTCGACATACTCAATTATCATATAGTATTCCATGATTGCTAATACTCAAGGCATATTTTTATAACAAATAACATCCATCGAACACACAGAAAGATATGGGCTTAAAGTTTTGCCTCCCGACATACTTTTCATAGAGATAATTGTCGACAATAATGAATCATGATCAAATATATTTGACTAGATATATATGTTTGGATCTTTCCCGGCACATGGTGTTTTCCAACTATTATATTGAGATTGGAATAAGAAGTTGACTCAACATGAAAATTAAGTAACATGAAACTAAATAGATTGCCCCTTCGTAGAGGTAAGAAACGATTTCAGAGGTGCCATAGCTCATTATTTTGGGTCGTGTGGCTTTCCTCTCAATGTTACAACAAGGGTTTTCAATATCTTCCATGCTAATCACATTATGAGTGATTCAATTTTTTTTTGAAATTTTACTCCCCCACCACCATTCAATCATATTCCATGGCTAGCCGTATCCACGGGTGCCCTCCACACAATAAACTTTCTAGGTGGATTCCTTGTTTATTTATTTTTGTCTTATGCATGCCCGGGAATCCTTTTTACCAGCCTTTCTCGTGCAATGACAAGTGAATAGACACTCATCATGAGAATAACTTGCTTAGCATGGAAGATACTGACCGTCCCGATCATTCCATGAGTGGTACGGTGATATGTCCCAAACGTATCTATAATTTCTGCTTATTTCATGATCTTTTGGGTGACATTGTTATATGTTTTGCTACACTTTTATATCATTTTACACATATTTGGACTAACCTACTAACTCAGTGCACCCAGTGCCAGTTTCTGTCTGCTGATGTCTATTTTGCAGGGGATTTTACCCAATTCTCCGAAGCTTGAAAAAATCCAGAAAAAATATATAAAAAATCAGCGAAACAGAAGCTTTGGGATGACCGAAGGAGGGCCATAGGGGGCCAGGGGCCTCCCAGGTTGCCTGCTGGCGCGGCCAGGCCCTAGGCTGCAACACGAGGTCGCCTGGGTGGGTCCCACCTCCTCCGGTGCCCTCCTTTGGCCTATATTCAGGGTCCTGAGAGGAAACCCTCAGAGACTTTCTGGAATCGCGAATTTCTCCATCGTTTCTCCACCGCAACACTTCCAAGATCGGGAGTGTCCGGAGACCTCTTCCCGGCACCCTGTCGGAGGGAGGATTGACCTCTAGGAGCTTCTCCACCTCCATGGATGCTTTCCGGACGTGCCGTGAGTAGTCCTCCTTAGACCATGAGTCCATGACCAATAGCTATGTGATGTCTTCTCTCCAATCTTGTGCTTTAGTGGTTAGTCCTTGTGAGCTGCCCTACATGATCAAGGCATCTATGTAATTCTCTTGCTATTGCTATGCTTGGTTTGTTGGGATCCGATGGATTATGAGATTATGTTGAGATTGTTATGAGTTATATATTTGATTATCCTTTTATATTATGTTCCTTGGTGATTCATGCATGTTCTCCATTGCTTTTTATTGCTTTGGCCAAGTAGTAGATTGTAACTCCAAGAGGGAGCATTATGCATGATTGTGGGTTCGGGCCCCTCGATGTCTAGCTTGAGTGACAGAAACATGAGACTAGGAGATGCGCTTGTTGCCACAAGGGAGAAGACAACGGTGCTTGTGACCACGGTTGCGAGGATTGTTTACCTTACGCATAGTTCGTTAATGCAGTTGTCCGTTGCTTTGAGTTTACACTTTGGGTGGGGCTCGCAACTTAATACCGGAGAGATGTTCTGGATAGATATCTCAAGGTGAATGATTAGTAAGTAGATGCTGATGAATAAATGGTCTACTTGTCTTGGCATACTGCCCATTAGTATTGAGCCTCTAACTATGAAAGAGCATAATTAGCATTGCGGTGCGATCATAATTCTGTCAATTGCGCAACTGTGATTTGTTTACCCAAGCATAGTTGTTTATCGTCTTTTGGGAGAGAGAGATCACTGGTGAACATCATGTGACTCTGGTCCATATCACCATCATTGTTTACACCTCCATCATTTGCCGCTTTCCTTTACTTTTCCATTGCAATCACTATTATCTTCCCACTTGTGTTTTGATCCTTTGCAAACTACAAGGCCAGGGAGATTGACAACCTCTTTGTACTCGTTGGGAGTAAAGTTATTTGTTGTGTGTGCAGGTCCACGTCTTCTGCTGACCAGGACTGGAGACACCTACTTGTTGAGCCAAGGGGTCCTCCTGGTTCGATAAACCTTACAGTCTCCGTGTAAGGGAAATTTTCTACTGACTGCATCTCCACCTTCCACTTGGGGTAACCAATGAGGGGCGAGAAGTATATCTATATCTTACCTTTGCTTTTTAGTCTTGTTAGTTTGCTTTCTAGTTTTTGCTTTAGAGTCTTATATCAAAAACCACAAAAAAATTAGTTGCTTTGCTCTTGCTTGTTGCCACTACTATGGGTTCCACTGAGAACACCAAGTTGTGTGACTTCACTAGTCACAACAACAATGACTTTATGTGCACTTCTATTGCTGCTCCTGCCACTGAGGCCACGTCCTATGAGATTAAACCTGCTTTACTGAACCTTGTTATGAAAGATCAATTCTCCGGTGCTGGAGATGATGCTGCCTTACACTTGAACAATTTTGTTGAGCTGTGTGATATGCATAAATATAAAGAAGTAGATGGTGATATTGTTAAACTTAAGCTTTTTTCCTTTATCCTTGAGAGTAGGAGCTAAAGTGTGGCTTCAATCTTTGCCTAGGAATAGCATAGATTCTTGGGATAAGTGCAAAGATGCTTTTATTGGGAAGTATTACCCGCCTGCTAAGATTATCCAGTTGAGGAGTAACATTATGAATTTTAGGAAATTGGATAATGAACATGTTGCTCAAGCATGGGAACGTATGAAATCTCTTGATAAGAATTGCCCTACACATGGTTGACTACTTGGATGATTATCCAAACTTTCTGTGCAGGATTGAACTTTACCTCACGGAATTTGTTAGACTCGGACGCGGGAGGAACCTTTATGTGAAGTACACTTGGTTCTGCCACAAAGCTATTGGATGAGATGATGACAAATTATTCTCAATGGCACACCGAGAGAGCTCCAACAGGTAGGAAGGTAAACTCTGTTGAGGAGATCTCCTCGCTTAATGATAATGTTGACATGATCATGACTCTACTTACTAAGCAAGCTCCTATTGATCCTCATGATGTTCCTTTAAATTCTTTGGCTGTTCAAGAAAGAGAGCAAGTGGATGTTAATTTTATTTCTAGGAACAACTTTAACAACAATGCTTATAAGAGTAATTTTGGTAGCAATCCTAGACCATTCCCATCCAACAACTATGGGAACAATAACAATTATCCTAGCACCAAAAACTCCACTTATGAATTAGAGAGCATGCTTAAGGATTTTATCACTTCTCCAAAAGCCTTCAACAAGAGTGTAGAAGAGAAACTAGAAAAAATAGATAGTCTCTCTTTGAAGGTGGAGAACATAGCTCATGATGTAGAGATGCTTAAAATTATACCTTCCCCACTTGAGGAAAGGTACACCACACCCATGAATGCTATCCAAGTCCAAATTAATGAGAACATAAGAATGCTAGCGAAACATAAAGAGAGATGGACTAGAGAAAAGGTAGAGGAAGAGAGAATTAAGAGCCTTCCTACACACATTACCATTGCTACTATACAAGTTGTTGAGGACTGATGTTTGCTGTGTATCCCTTGGAACGGCGCGAGAAATAGTTGTGTCGACGGCACCAGGAATCCTTCAGCTATGGCTAGGCCTTAAGGGACTTCCTAGACAAGTACGCAAAGGGTTTCCCCCGTGGCCTTGGAGCCTTGCGTTGGTGTTCCCTCGAAGCGGAAAGGGTGATGTAGCACAGCGACGGTAAGTATTTCCCTCAGTTTGAGAACCAAGGTATCAATCCGGCGGAAGAGTATCTCAAGATCCTGCACAAACACAAAATCTTGCACCCAACGCTATGACGGGGTTGTCAATCCCTTATAGATTGTTTGCCAAGTGAGAACTGAAAGCAACAAAGTAACAAAGCAAAGTAAAAGCGGAGATGTAAACGATGGATGTGAATAGACCCGGGGCCCGTAGTGTTTACTAGTGGCTTCTCTCATGAAAGCAAGTAGACGGTGGGTGAACAAATTACTGTCGAGCAATTGATAGAACTGTGCAGAGTCGTGACGATATCTATGCAATGATTATTTCTATAGGCATCACGTCCAAAACAAGTAGACCGATACTTTCTACATCTACTACTATTATTCCACACGTCGACCTCTATCCAGCATGCATCTAGTGTATTAAGTCCATAAGAACAGAGTAACGCCTTAAGCAAGATGACATGATGTAGAGGGATAATCTCAAACCAATGATAAAAACCCCATCTTTTTACCCTTGATGGCAACTGCTTGATGTGTGCCTTGCTACCCCTACTGTCACTGGGAAAGGTCACCACATGGCAGAACCCAAAACCAAGCACTTCTCCCATTGCGAGAATCATAGATCTAGTTGGCCAAACAAAACCCAAGACTCGGAGAGACTTACAAGGATACCAAATCATGCATATAAGAAATCAGCAAAGACTCAAATATATATCATAGATAATCTGATCACAAGTCCACAATTCATCGGATCTCGACAAACACACCGCCAAAGAAGATTACATCGGATAGATCTCCATGAAGATCATGGAGAACTTTGTATTGAAGATCCAAGAGAGAGAAGAAGCCATCTAGCTACTAACTACGGACCCGTAGGTCTGAAGTGAACTACTCACGAGTCATTGGAGGGGCGATGGTGATGATGAAGAAGCCCTCCAACTCCAAAGTCCCCTCCGGCAGGGTGCCAGGAAGGGTCTCCAGATGAGATCTCACGGAAACGGAAGCTTGCGGTGGCGGAAAAGTATTTTCGAGGCTCCCCTGATTTTTTGCGGAATATTTGGGAATTTATAGGCCAAAGGCATAGGTCAGGGGGCGGCCAGGGAGGCCACAAGCCTGCCCACCGCCGCCTCCCCCTGGTGGCGGAGTGGGGGCTTATGGGCTCCCTGGAGCCCACCTGGATTGGCCCAAAAGCCCCGTGGACTTCTTCCATTCGGGAAAAAATCATTTCGGGGTTTTTCTTCCATTTGGACTCCGTTCCAAAATCAGATCTGAAAAGAGTAAAAAACATGGAAAAAACAGGAACCGGCATTTGGCACTGAATTAATAAGTTAGTCCCAAAAAGATATAAAAAAGGTACATAAAACATACAAAGAAGACAAGATAACAACGTGAAACCATCAAAAATTATAGATACGTTTGAGACGTATCAAGCATCCCCAAGCTTAACTCCTGCTCGTCCTCGAGTAGGGAAGTGATAAGAACGAAATTTTGATGCTTTCATGCTACCTAGCATAGGTGTCCTTTGTAATTCCTCTTATGTGACGTGAATGTTCAGATCCATTAGATTGAAAACAATAGTTTGCTATTGACATGGAAACAATAATAATTCAAGCAAACTAACAAAGTAATCATGAACTTTCAAAATAACAAGGCCAAAAGGAAGTTATCCCTACAAAAGCATATAGTCTGGCTATGCTCTATCATTATTGCACAACAAATTTAAATCATGCACAACCCCGGTATTGGCCAAGTAATTGTTTCACACCTTTACTTTCTCAAACATTTTCAACTCTCACACAATACATGAGCGTGAGCCATGGTTATAACACTATAGATGGTGTGGAATGTGGTAGGGGTTGCAAGACAAAAAGAAGAAGATAGTCACATTAACGAGGCATATCAATGAGCTGTGGACATGCTCATCAATAGATATCAATGTGAATGAGTAGGGATTGCCATACAAATGATGCACTAGAGCTACAAGTATGTGAAAGCTCTTAAAGAAAACTAGTGGGTGTGCATCCAACTTGCTTGCTCACGAAGACCTAAGGCAATTTTGAGGAAGCCTATCGTTGGAATATACAAGCCAAGTTATATAATAAGAATTTCCCACTAGCTATATGGTGGTGACAAAACGAGAGACTCTCAATCATGAAGATCATGGTGCTCAAAATGCACAAGTGTGGAAAAAGTGGTAGCATTGTCCCTTCTCTCTTTTTCTCTCATTTATTTATTTATTTATTTTGGTGGGCTCTTTGGCCTCTTTTTTTGTGGGCTTATTTGGCCTCTTTTATTTCCTCACATGGGACAATGCTCCAATAATGATGATCATCACACTTTCAACTCAAAACTTAGAGCAACTATGACTCTATATGGAATGCCTTCGGTAGTGTACCGTGGCAATGATCTAGCATGGCATAGACATCAATGGAAACATCATGCTAGCTATCTTACGATCATGCAGTGGCAATGTAGACGTGGTGGCACATATCATGGTGGTAGTTGCATGGCAATATATCTCGGAATGACTTTGAAAAATCCATAGTAGGTAGGTATGGTGGCTGTTTTGAGGGAGGCTAATGGTGGGTTTTGTGCACCGGCGGAAGTTGCACGTCACTAAGAAGATAGTGATGGTGGAAGGTGAAAGTGCATCTAAACCATGGAATCAACATTAGTCATGAAGAACTCATATACTTGTAGCAAAAGTTTTATTAGTAATCGAAACAAAGCATTCAACGCATAATCCTAGGGGAAGGGTTGGTAGGTATAAACCATCGCGTGATCCCGACCGCCACGCAAAGGATGACAATCAATATAGTAATCATGCTCAGACTTCATCACATAGCGGTTCACCATACGTGCGTGCTACGGGAATCACTAACTTAAACACAAGTATTTCTAGATCCACAACACCTTACTAGCATGACTTCAATATTACCATAACCACAACTCAAAACTAATTGAGATGAATCAAACTTCTCTAACTATTCAATGCACATGAAGGTGGAAGTTTTCGTATCCCTTTGGATAACTACCCCTTTCGATACTACTTTCAAAGCATAGATCAACTACCAAGCCACGCACCCTGTGCTCTAAAAGATATAAGTGAAGCACATAGAGCAAAAGTATCTAGCTCAAAAGATATAAGTGAAGCACATGTGAGCTGAATTGTCTACCAAAAGATATAAGTGAAGCTCGACAAAATCATGGTGAGTGCATGTCTCTCTCTCTAGGTGTGGAGCAAGGATTATTGTGACACAAAAAATAAAAATAAAAGACTCCTACGATACAAGACGCTCGAAGCAAGAACACATAACATGTGGTGAATAAAAATATAGCCCCAAGTAACGTTACCGATGGATTGAAGACGAGAGAGGGGATGCCTTCCCGGGGCATCCCCAAGCTTAGGCTTTTAAGGCATCATTGAATCTCTTGGGGTGCCTTGGGCATCCCCAAGCTTGAGCTCTTGCCACTCTTTATCATTTTGTCCATAAGAACTTCACCCAAAACTTGAAAACTTCACAACACGAAACTTAAACAGAAACTCGTGATAACATTAGTACAAGAAAGCAAACCACCACTTCCTTAGGTACTGTAGCAAACTTAAATTCTACTTGTGCCGATGTTGGGTTACTGTACTTTCAATCTTGCATGGCTAATACCCCCCGATACTATCCATAGTTTCATCAAAATAAGCAACCAACACAACAAAAACTGAATCTGTTAACAGCAGACCAGTCTGTAGCAATCTGTATGTTTTGTTTACGTCTGCTACTTCAAAAATTCTGATACATTACGACAGTTTGAAGAATTTGCGTAGAAAGCAGCAGCAAAAAGAATCAACTCAAAAGCTCTTACATAAAAAAATGAACATTCTTTTCGTGAGCAGAAAGTTTCTGTCTTTTCCAGCGTGACCAAACGATCATCCTCAAGACTAATCATAACGGTTTTGCTTGGCACAAACGCAAAAATAAACACAAAAAACACAATCATAACAGAATTATGAAAGTGTGGAAAACACAAAACAGAAAGAAAAAGGATAGATTCGTTGGGTTGCCTCCCAACAAGCGCTTTTGTTTAATGCCCTTAGCTAGGCATTCAATGATGCTCTCACAAAAGACAAGAATTGACACACAACGAGAGCATCCTAAAGAATGTGAAAACCACATCTAAGTCTAACATACTTCCTATGCATAGGCATTTTATAGGAAAACAAATTGTCAAGACAACCAATAGTTTCCATATGCAAGGAAGAAGAAAGAGACAATAGCAGTCTCAACATAACGAGAGGTATTTTGGAAACATGAAAGTTTCTACCACAATATTTTCCTCTCTCATAGCAATTACATGTGGGATCATATTCAAATTCAACAATATAGCTATCCCATAGGATATTATTTTCATGGTCCGCATGCATGCAAAGTTGACGCTCTTAAAAAATAGTGGGATTATCATCAAATAATGTCATGACTTCCCCAATCCCACTTTCGGTATTGTTGCAAATATCATATTCATCATGAGGTTTGAACAAATTTTCAAGATCATAAGAAAGATCATCACCCCAATCATGATTATTGCAACAACTAGGGGACATAGCAAAACTAGCATCCCCAAGCTTAGGGTTTTGCATATTTTTAGCATGATTTTCACTAATAGGATTTATAGTGAAATCATTGCAATCATGCTTTCCATCCAAGGAACCCTCGTGAATCACTTCATGAATTTCTTCCTCACAATTTCCAGATTCACGCATCTTACGCAAAACTCCAAAGAAATAGTCAATTGCCCTCAACTCACTAGCAATTTGTTCCACACGAGTGGGTCTCTTAAAGAGACTAGCAAGTGGATCTCTTAAATACTTGTGATGTTTGCTGTGTATCCCTTGCAACGGCGCCAGAAATAGTTGTGTCGACGGCACCAAGAATCCTTCAGCTATGGCTACGCCTTAAGGGACTTCCCCCGTGGCCTTGGAGCCTTGCGTTGGTGTTCCCTCGAAGCGGAAAGGGTGATGTAGCACAGCGACGGTAAGTATTTCCCTCAGTTTGAGAACCAAGGTATCAATCCGGCGGAAGAGTATCTCAAGATCCTGCACAAACACAAAATCTTGCACCCAACGCTATGAAGGGGTTGTCAATCCCTTATAGATTGTTTGCCAAGTGAGAACTGAAAGCAACAAAGTAACAAAGCAAAGTAAAAGCGGAGATGTAAACGATGGATGTGAATAGACCCGGGGGCCGTAGTGTTTACTAGTGGCTTCTCTCATGAAAGCAAGTAGACGGTGGGTGAACAAATTACTGTCGAGAAATTGATAGAACTGTGCAGAGTCGTGACGATATCTATGCAATGATTATTTCTATAGGCATCACGTCCGAAACAAGTAGACCGATACTTTCTGCATCTACTACTATTATTCCACACGTCGACCGCTATCCAGCATGCATATAGTGTATTAAGTCCATAAGAACAGAGTAACGCCTTAAGCAAGATGACATGATGTAGAGGGATAATCTCAAACCAATGATAAAACCCCGATCTTTTTACCCTTGATGGCAATTGCTTGATGTGTGCCTTGCTACCCCTACTGTCACTGGGAAAGGTCACCACATGGCAGAACCCAAAACAAAGCACTTCTCCCATTGCAAGAATCATAGATCTAGCTGGCCAAACAAAACCCAAGACTCGGAGAGACTTACAAGGATACCAAATCATGCATATAAGAAATCAGCAAAGACTCAAATATATATCATAGATAATCTGATCACAAGTCCACAATTCATCGGATCTCGACAAACACACCACCAAAGAAGATTACATCGGATAGATCTCCATGAAGATCATGGAGAACTTTGTATTGAAGATCCAAGAGAGAGAAGAAGCCATCTAGCTACTAACTACGGACCCGTAGGTCTGAAGTGAACTACTCACGAGTCATTGGAGGGGCGATGATGATGATGAAGAAGACCTCCAACTCCAAAGTCCCCTCCGGCAGGGTGCCGGGAAGGGTCTCCGGATGAGATTTCGCGGAAACGGAAGCTTGCGGCGGTGGAAAAGTATTTTCGAGGCTCCCCTGATTTTTTGCGGAATATTTGGGAATTTATAGGCCAAAGACCTAGGTCAGGGGGCGGCCAGGGAGGCCACAAGCCTGCCCACCGCCGCCTCCCCTGGTGGCCGAGTGGGGGCTTGTGGGCTCCCTGGAGCCCACTTGGCTTGGCTTAAAAGCCCCCTGGACTTCTTCCGTTCGGAAAAAATCATTTCGGGAGTTTTCTTCCGTTTGGACTCCGTTCCAAAATCAGATCTGAAAAGAGTCAAAAACACAGAAAAAATAAGAACTGGCACGTGGCACTGAATTATTAAGTTAGTCCCAAAAAGATATGAAAAAGGTACATAAAACATACAAAGAAGACAAGATAACATCGTGAAACCATCAAAAATTATAGATACGTTTGAGACGTATCAAGGACCTCAAAACTTTTTGCACCCATTGCACTCCTAGTCCCAATGGACCTATTAATGATGATGCTAATAGCTCAACTATAGGACAAGAAGGTCCTATGAATTTAGAACTACTAAAAGAATGATCTTAGATGATATTACTACGACTTTAATGAATGGTACTAACCTTGATTTTGACAATTGTAGTATTTCCAAAGTCATCACCTTTTTGCAAAGAATGGCTAAGGACCGCCACACTAGTATATGCAATATTGCCTTCACCGAGCATATTACCAATGCTCTTATCAAAGCTAGGGAGGAGAAGCTCAAGCTAGAGACTTCTATTCCTAGGAAACTAGAAGATGGTTGGGATCCTATGGTCAAAATTAAATTGAATAATATCTCTTGCTTTGCTTTGTGTGATGTTGGAGCTAGTGCCTCCGTTATGCCCAAAAGAATGTATGATATGCTTGACTGGAAACCTTTTGATCCATGTTCTTTTGGTGTTCGTGTTGTTGATTCTTCCATAAAGAAACATTTAGGGAGAACTGATGATGTTCTTATTATTGTCAATGATAATTATATGCCCGTTGATTTTCTTATTATGGACATTGAATGTGATCCTTCATGACCAATTATTTTGGGACGTCCTTTTCACCGCACGGTTGGTGTGCTATCATTGACATGAAAGAGGGAAATATTAAATTCCAATTTAATCTCAAAAAGGGAATGGAACACTTCCCTAGAAATAAGATTAAGTTACCTTATGAGTCCGTTACACATGCAAGTTATTCTTTTGGAGTTGATAACACTTCATCTTCTTGCATTATGCCTAGCTCAAAGGCATAAAAGAAAGCACTTGTTGGGAGGCAACCCAATTTGTTTTTACTTTCTGTTTTAGTGGTCTTGATATGTGTTACTACTGCAACAACATCATTGTATCTTTATTTTTAAGTTTTGTGCCAAGTTATAGCATCCGATTGCAAGAAAGTTAAAAAATTGTGACATGCTGTCCAGAAACAGAATCTGTCTGCCTCACGAAAAAATTCGCCAAAAATTACCAGATCATCTTTTTGATCTAAAGTGTTTTGACAGTGATGGGGTTATAGTCCCAGGGTAGGGTCATAGGCCTGCCCTATAGGTCCTACCCAAGGACTACCCTTCATAAGGGACAAGGCCCTTAGTCAGTTCCGACTGAATTAAGGACTTCCCATCATCCAGCCGGTGACGATTCCTCCATCATCAAGTCGGAGATGAGCATTCGGAACGTATCAAACTTACCGACTGGATTCCACTCTTTACATCGTAACCCCCCCTGGAGGGCAACGGTCATACGTTTTCATGTACCATTATTAGCATTTAAGGCATACGTTACCTGTAACATAGGCATTTATTCGCCACTACACCACCACTGTGAGCCGAACCGTTGTGAAGGGCAGCACACTCTATATAAGCCACCCTTTCCCACTGGTGCAGGGGTTGGCATTTAACTATAACCCATATTCCACTCGACATCAAGCTCCCAAGAGCACTGAGACGTAGGGATTTTACCTCCACCGTAGAGGGGCCTGAACTCATACAACCTCACCGTAGCTAAGGCTCTGCCCATCCTTTCGTACCCTACACATCTACTGTCAGACTAATACCCACGACAGTTGGCGCCCACCGTGGGGCAGGCGTCTAAGCGACTTCCGGCGAGTTTGCGCCTACATCCTTTCGTCATGTCATCCGGTGGAGATTTGTGCATGGGTCGTGAGATCCTCTTCGGCGCACACTCCTTCATCGTCGACGATTCGGCATGGCTTCGGGATGCACCTCTCGACGTCGAGGCGCTCCCCAGTCGTAGGGCTACGCACTTCCGTGCCGGCGCCCGCGACATCCTTCCTCTCCAGCAGTCGGCTCCAGTGTCGATCTTCGCCCCCGTCACGCGCCGCAAGAAGCGGTCTCGTCGTCCGTGGCTCCAGCGTTGGGTGCGACACGCCGAGGCGCGCCAGAACGCGTCCTCTCAAGTGACGGTCCTCGAGTCAGTTGTGGTTGCGCCGCCGTCCCAGCGCTCGGACTCAGTTCCGACTGAGTTGCCTTCCAAGTACGTGGGTCGCGGGCCTGCAGCCGAAGTGCACATGGCCAATTCCCATGAAAGTCCCCGCCAAACTGGTCGGAACAAGCACGAGGTCGGCGAGACATCCGGTGCTCGCCGTCAGCCCCGCCGTTCTGCCAGTCGACGCACTCGTCAGAGCAACGTGGAGGTGTTCCGCACACCCGTCCTCAACTTGGCTGCCGCCGCCAAGATAGCCGATTCTCTCCAGCCGACTGATTGAGAGGCTGGCAGAGGGGTCGAGCAGATCCGTGCCTTGTTGCACACGGCGCAACAGCAGAATTCGGCGGTCTCCCAGTCGCACAACATGAACCACAACGGTTTTGTTCACGCAAACATGCATCGGTCAGTTTTCAGCCCCGATTCTCATCAGCGACACAGAGGAGGCGGCCGTTCCATGAATCCCGAAGATCGTCGCCGTTCAACTTCCGATTGGCGACAGGGATCAGCAAGTATACAGGAGAATCCAAGCTAGAAACGTGGCTGGACGACTACCGAGTGGCAGTCCAGATCGGTGGCGGAGATGACCAGGTCGCCATGAAACATCTCCCCCTGATGCTCGACGGCTCGGCACGGGCATGGCTGAACCAGTTAGCCCCTTCAAGCATCTACAGCTGGGCAGATCTGGCCCGAGTCTTCATTAGGACCTTCGAAGGGATGTGCAAACGCCCTGCTGGTCTCGTGGAGCTCCAGCACTGTGTCCAGAAGCAGAATGAGCCCCTGCGCGACTTTATTCAGCATTGCACAACCCTCTACCACACGGTGGAGAACGTCAGAGAGCACCAAGCAGTCTGCGCTTTCAAGGCAGGCATGCGGTATAGAGATCTGTACCTGAAGTTCGGTCGGATGGGCGACATCTCCATGAGCAAGATGATGGAGATAGCAGCATGCTATGCCAATGGCGAAGAAGAGGATCGCATTCGTAGCGGCAAGCATAAAGCAGTCGCCGATGGAGATGGGAACATCACTCGGACGCAGAAGCAGAAAGCACCGTCCACTCCGCAGGCAGAGGCCGCAGCCGTTACCAATGCCAAGTTCAAGGGCAAGGGGAAGACTCAGTTCACCCCCAAGAAGAAGCAGTTCGGAAACCACATCCTGGATCAGCCATGTTCGATCCACACAAAGATGGATGAAGAAGGTAATGCCATATTTCCGAAGCATACCACTCGGCAATGTCGCCTCCTGATCCAGGGGTCCGGCGAAGGGCAACCGAGTGAAAAGGACAATGAACAGGATGAGGGGGAAAAGGAGGATCCGTTCCCCCAAGTCCATGCAACACTAATGATTTTTGCTGACGTGGAAAGCAAGAGTCGACTGAAGCTGGTGAACAGGGAGGTGAACATGGCCACCCCAACCAACCCCACGTTCCTCAAATGGTCTTAGACTGCGATCACCTTTGACCAGTCGGATCATCCAGCACACGTACCCACCCCAGGGAGGCAGGCTCTGGTCGTCGACCCGGTGGTGGAAGGAGTCCGACTGCGCAAAGTCCTCATGGACGGCGGCAGCGGCTTGAACATCATGTACGCCGACACTCTCAAGGGGCTGGGCATTCCGATGTCCAAACTTAGCGAGAGCAGCATGCAGTTCCACGGAGTCGTCCCTGGACGAAAGGCCAAGTCACTCGGCCAGATCTCGTTGGACGTCGTTTTCGGCTCCGACAAGAACTTCCGCAAGGAAAAGCTGACATTCGAGGTAGTGGACTTCCAGAGTGCATACCACGCGATTCTGGGCCGTCCCGCATATGCGCGTTTCATGGCCCGTCCATGTTACGTGTACTTGAAGCTGAAGATGCCAGGTCCCAAAGGTGTGTTCACTTTCACAGGCAATCGGCAGCGGGCCGAAGAGTGTCTGCAGCAGGGTTCGAGGATACCCGATCAACAGATGGCTGTCCTCGAGCTCGACGAGTACAAGAAGACAGCCGACCCCGCTGACTTGATGCGTTTGAAGAAGCCAGCTTCGGAGTCCGCATTCCAGTCGGCGGGAGAAACGAAGAAGGTCAGCATCCACCCGTCGGACGACACCGCTGCCCCGACGAACATCTCCACCACCCTCGATCCAAAATAGGAAGCCGAGCTCATCCAATTCCTCCGTGAGAACTGGGACATTTTCGCATGGAAGCCCGCTGACATGCCAGGTGTACCCAGGGAGTTGGCTGAGCACCGACTGCATGTGGATCCTGCTGCTCGGCCTGTCCGAGAACGCCTCCGTCGGTCCACCGCACACAAGAGGAAGGCAATCGGAGAAGAGGTGGCTAAGCTTTTGGCAGACAACTTCATTCGCGAGGTACACCACTCTGAGTGGCTCGCCAATGTTGTCATGGTGCCCAAGAAGGACAAGTCTCTCCAAATGTGCATCGACTTCAAGCATCTCAATAAGGTCTGCCCGAAAGACCATTTCCTGCTCCCCCGCATTGATCAAATTGTCGATTCGACTGTGGGTTGGGAGCGTTTGTCATTCCTTGATGCCTACTCGAGCTATCATCAGATCCGTCTGTATGGCCCCGATGAATTAAAAACAACCTTCATCACCCCATTCGGGTGCTTCTACTACATCACTGTGCCGTTCGGTTTGAAGAATGCAGGAGCAACTTTTATGCGCATGATCCAAAAATGCCTCCTTGACCAGATAGGTCGAAATGTGGAGGCGTATATGGATGATATCGTAGTCAAGTCACGCAAAGGTTCCGACCTGCTGACTAACTTGGCAGAAACATTCGTCAACCTTCGTAGGTACGATATCAAGCTCAACCCAGCCAAGTGTTCATTCGGTGTTCCCAGCGGAAAGTTACTCGGCTTCTTCGTTTCCGAACAAGGGATCGATGTCAACCCCAAAAAGATCGGGACCATCGTCCGAATGGAGCGGCCGGTCAGAATACACGATGTTCAAAGGCTCACAGGTTGCCTAGCGGCTTTGAGCAGGTTTATCAGTCGACTCGGCGAGAAGGCACTACCTCTGTACCGACTCATGAAGAAATCAGATACTTTCGAGTGGACAGACGAAGCCCAAATCGCATTCGACGACCTCAAAGTCCTACTTTCCACCCAGCCGGTTCTTACCGCTCCGCTCAGTAAAGAACCCCTTCTTCTGTACATCGCAACTACAAATCAAGTCGTCAGCACTGTTCTCACAGTCGAACGCGAAGAAGAAGGCAAAGCATACAAGGTTCAGCGGCCAGTGTATTATGTCTCCGAAGTCCTGACTCCTTCCAAGCAGAGGTATACCCACTATCAAAAACTTATTACATGACTGCGAAGAAGGTGGCTCATTATTTCCAAGACCACTCGGTGTCTGTCGTTTCTGATGCTCCGTTGTCGGAAATCCTCCACAATCGGGACGCATCAGGCCGAGTGGCGAAGTGGGCAATGGAGATGTTATACTGCGACATCAAGTTCGAGGCCAAGAAAGCTATAAAGTCTCAAGCTCTAGCTGACTTCATAGAAGAATGGGTAGAACAACAGCAACCGACTCACGTCTACTCGGCTCATTGGACAATGTTCTTCGATGGGTCCAAGATGTTGAATGGCTCCAGTGCTGGCGTTGTGATCATATCGCCAAAGGGTGACAAGCTCAAGTATGTGTTGCTGATACATTTCGATTCCTCCAACAACGAGGCAGAGTATGAAGCTCTCCTTTATGGATTGCGCATGGCCATCACACTCGGCGTCCGTTGCCTGATGGTCTATGGCGATTCAGATTTGATGGTTTATCAAGTGATGAAGGAGTGGGACGTAAGGAACCCCACCATGACTACATACTCCAACGCGGTGAGGAAGCTCGAGAAAAAGTTTGAAGGTCTGGAACTCCACCATGTTCCGCGACTGAAAAACCAAGCAGCTGATGAATTGGCGAAACTTGGATCCACTCGGAGACCAGTCCCGAGTGATGTCTGCCTCGAGCACCTACATCTTCCCTCAGTTAAAGAAGATCCCTTCACAGAGGAACCAGTACAACCAAAGACCTCGACAGATCCGACTGAAGTCGAGGTCCCCGCTGTGGTTGATCTGATCATGGAGATTCTTGCTATCATCCCCGATTGGACTGTGCCGTTCATTGGGTACATCCTAAGGCGAGAATTACCACAAGATGAGGTCCAAGCCAGACAGATCGTCCGCAGGTCGAAGTCGTTCACCGTCATTGATGGCCAGTTGTACAAAGAAAGTGTTTCAGGCGTCCTTCAACGATGCATCTCCCCTGAGGAGGGGCAGTTAATCCTGGAAGAAATTCACTCGGGAATCTGTGGTCATCATGCCTCCTCAAGAGCAATCGTCACCAAAGCATTCAGAGCTGGTTTCTTCTGGTTGCAGGCGAATGAAATGGCGAAGTAAATGGTCGACCGCTGCGAAGGCTATCAATTCTACTCGAACAAGTCTCACAAGCCAACATCAGCGCTGAAGACAATCCCTCTTGTCTGGCTGTTCGCAGTATGGGGATTGGATACAGTCGGTCCATTCAGGACAGGCCAAGGGGGATTCACGCATCTGTTGGTGGCAGTCGACAAGTTCACAAAGTGGATTGAAGCCAAGCCCATCAAGAAGCTCGACGCCCTTACGGCCATCAAATTTGTCAGGGACATCATCTCCAGATTCGGAGTACCGCACAGCATAATCACTGATAATGGCACAAACTTTGACTCGGACAAATTCAAAGGTTTCTGTGCAGGCCAAGGTATCCGACTGGATTTTTCATCTGTGGCGCATCCTCAAACAAACGGGCAAGCAGAGCGGGCGAATGGACTTATTCTTCAAGGGCTGAAGCCTCGAATCCTGCGAGAAGTGGGACATGCTGCCGGCGCATGGGTCACCGAGCTGCCTTCGGTGGTGTGGGGTCTCCGCACAACCCCAAATAGATCTACAGGGCGATCACCATTCTTCCTCGTTTACGGAGCAGAGGCAGTCCTTCCGAGTGACTTGCTTCACAATGCTCCACGGGTCGAACTCTTCTCCGAAGCCGAAGCAGAGCAAGCCAGGCAAGTCGGAGTGGATCTTCTAGAAGGAGAGCGCGAGATGGCACTGACTCGCTCAACCATTTATCAACAAGATCTGCGGCGATTTCACGTGCAACACGTCAGGAGTCGTACATTCCAAGCAGGCGACCTAGTGCTCCGAGTGGATCAGCAGAGACCTCACAAGTTGGCTCCCGCTTGGGAAGGACCCTTCATCATCTCCAAGGTGCTGAACAACGGAGCATATCGACTCTACAACCTCGACAGGGAAACAGATGAGCCACGACCATGGAATGGAGATCTCCTGAAGCACTTCTACACGTGACCGCCGACTGGAGCAATGTAAAGAACAAGTATCGTTGAAGTAATACAAAGCAGATTGAGTTTTTGCAGATTCAAAATTCTTCCGCGTTGGCAGACTCCGGTCTCAACAAAAAAAATATTCTTCGAGTGTGCACTAAACATCGCACTCGGGGACTTAGGTGCGATCCAGAATCGCCTAAGTACAAACTTTCTTCGAGTGTGCACTAAACGTCGCACTCGGGGACTTAGCTGCAATCCAGAATCGCCTAAGTACAAACTTTCTTCGAGTGTGCACTAAGCGTCGCACTCGGGGACTTAGCTGCGATCCAGAATTGCCTAAGTACAAACTTTCTTCGAGTGTGCACTAAACGTCGCACTCGGGGACTTAGCTGCGATCCAGAATCGCCTAAGTACAAACTTTCTTCGAGTGTGCACTAAATGTCGCACTCGGGGACTTAGCTGCGATCCAGAATCGCCTAAGTACAAACTTTCTTCGAGTGTGCACTAAATGTCGCACTCGGGGACTTAGCTGCGATCCATAATCGCCTAAGTACAAACTTTCTTCGAGTGTGCACCAAATGTCGCACTCGGGGACTTAGCTGCGATCCAGAATCGCCTAAGTACAAACTTTCTTCGAGTGTGCACTAAATGTCGCACTCGGGGACTTAGCTGCGATCCAGAATCGCCTAAGTACAAACTTTCTTCGAGTGTGCACTAAATGTCGCACTCGGGGACTTAGCTGCGATCCATAATCGCCTAAGTACAAAAATTCTTCGAGTGTGCACTAAACATCGCACTCGGGGACTTAGCTGCGATCCAGAATCGCCTAAGTACAAACTTTCTTTGAGTGTGCACCAAACGTCGCACTCGGGGACTTAGCTGCGATCCATAATCGCCTAAGTACAAACTTTCTCCGAGTGTGCACTAAACGTCGCACTCGAGGACTTAGCTGCGATACAGAATCGCCTAAGTACAAACTTTCTTCGAGCGTGCACTAAACGTCGCACTCGGGGACTTAGCTGCGATCCAGAATCGCCTAAGTACAAACTTTCTTCGAGTTTGCACTAAACATCGCACTCGGGGACTTAGCTGCGATCCATAATCGCCTAAGTACGAACTTTCTTCCAGTGTGCACTATACGTCGCACTCGGGGACTTAGCTGCGATCCAGAATCTCCTAAGTACAAACTCTCTCCAAGTGTGCACTAAAAGTAGCACTCGGGGACTTAGCTGCGATCCAGAATCGCCTAAGTAAAAAGCTTCCTTCGAGTGTCTCCTCGAGATCCACTCGGAGGCTTAGCAGACCCTAATCGATGCTCACGTGGATGTCAAGACAACTGACAACTACATGAGTATCAACTCGCTCCAAGTGCGCACGAGATGCTGCACTCGGAGACTTAGCTGCGATCCAGAATCGCCTAACTATCAACTCGCTCCGAGTGCGCACGAGATGCCGCACTCGGGGACTTAGCTCCGATCCAGAATCGCCTAAGTAAAAAGCTTCCTTCGAGTGTATCCTCGAGATCCACTCGGAGGCTTAGAAGACCTTCATCGAGGCTCATGTGGATGTCAAGACAACTGACAACTACATGAGTATCAACTCGCTCCCAGTGCACACGAGATGCCACACTCGGGAACTTAGCTGCGATCCAGAATCGCCTAAGTAAAAAGCTTCCTTCGAGTGTATCCTCGAGATCCACTCGGAGGCTTAGCAGACGCTCATCGAGGCTCATGTGGATGTCAAGACAACTGACAACTACATGAGTATCAACTCGCTTCGAGTGTGCACGAGATGCCGCACTCGGGGACTTAGGTGCGATCCAGAATCGCCTAAGTGAAAAACTCCCTTCGAGTGTATCTTGGAGACCCACTTGGAGGCTTAGCAGACCCTCATTGAGGCTCATGCAGATGTCAAGACAACTGACAACTACATGCTCCGCATGTTTTCCACTGGCTTCACCAAGAAACGCCAAACAAAAACCAGGAGCTCAAATCGTGTCAGAAAATAAACTTGGCGAAAGAAGAGCAAAATATTCGATTCGAATTCTAAGTTGGTTCAACGATAGTCGGCTCGGTGTAGATCAAGCTTATCCACACCGAACCACGGATGCGACGGCCAACAGCAGTGGCCAAAGTTTGATACAAATACCACTCGGCATACCGAGGTTAAGTTTTTCAAGCGTCGTCAGGACTGGCATTGGGACTGGCAGGCTCCACGAAAGTGTCTAGGTCGATCCCGTCTGCGATGCGAGTGGCGCTCTCAAGGAAGGTCTCCATGAAATCTTCGAATCGAAGCTTCTTGGTGTTCACGACTTGCCATGCCTTCAGCTTCTCTTCGTGAGCTTCCTTGCAGTGCACTCGGACCAGCGACAACGCCACGTCCGCACCACAGCGAGCAGCAGACTTCTGTCACGCCTGCACTCGGTTCGGGACGTCCTCCAGCCGAGTCATCAACCCTTCTATCTCCCGCCGGGACTCGTCTTCGGGCCACAGCTCCTTGTCGATTCGGCCGACGACCTCTCTCAGGCGACCGATGAAAGGTCCCACTTTGCCAAGGCGAATGTGCGCTCGGAGCATGTCTCGATTGGCGTCGTCGCCGAGTGGAATGTTCGGAATAACTGACCGCTCAACATCAGCTGCTTCAGCCTCAGCGTCCATACAAAAATCTGCAAAGACAAGACGAGCAGAAAGTAAGCGCAGAATGAAATACAAAGTCAACAAGCACTCGGAAAAAACTTACTACCGAGAAGCGCAATCATCTTCCTTGCCCAGTCACTGACGTACTTCTCCTGTGATATGCACCGACTGTTCATCACCTTCATCTGCCCCATCAGCTCAGTTCTTTGTTTGCCCATTTTCTCAATTTTGGCCATCAATGCCTTGTTTGCCTCACGGGACTCCTCCAAGGACTTCTCTTGTTCAGCAAGAGCACCCTTCACGCTAGCTAAGTCATGCACAGCTGCCTCTAGTTCCACAGCAAGCTGAATCTTTTCAACCTTCAGAGCATTGTACGCTGATCCCATCTTGCAAGTCTTCTGCAAATCAGCGCGAAGAGAAGATCAGAAAAATTCAACAAGGAAAACAATAACACCTCAAAGTTCTTCAGACCACTGCCGACGCAAGCAGTCGACAGCGGTCTCGAGGACTACATCGAGTGGGTTCACTAAGAGTGACCCCACTGGCATGAAGCTCAAACAGGTCCGTCCTATTGAGCTACATAACAAAAAACAAGCCTATGAGGCCGCTACTACCCGACCTGAGTAAAATTACTCTCGGAGACTACTTCCAGTAGGTGCACTCGGAGTGCCCCCTGTTAGAATTATGCCCTAGAGGCAATCATAAATATAGTTATTATTATAATTCCTGTATCAAGAGAATCGTTTATTATCCATGCTATAATTGTATTGAATGAAGACTCATTTACATGTGTGGATACATAGACAAAACACTGTCCCTAGCAAGCCTCTAGTTGGCTAGCCAGTTGATCAAAGATAGTCAGTGTCTTCTGATTATTAACAAGGTGTTGTTGCTTGATAAATGGATCACGTCATTAGGAGAATCACGTGATGGACTAGACCCAAACTAATAGACGTAGCATGTTGATCGTGTCATTTTGTTGCTACTTTTTTCTGCGTGTCAAGTATTTGTTCCTATGACCATGAGATCATATAACTCACTAACACCGGAGGAATACTTTGTGTGTATCAAACGTCGCAACGTAACTGGGTGACTATAAAGAAGCTCTACAGGTATCTCCGAAGGTGTTCGTTGAGTTAGTATGGATCAAGACTGGGATTTGTCACTCCGTGTGACGGAGAGGTATCTCGGGGCCCACTCGGTAATACAACATCACACAGAAGCCTTGCAAGCAATGTGACTTAGTGTAAGTTGCGGGATCTTGTATTACGGAACGAGTAAAGTGACTTGCCAGTAAACGAGATTGAAATAGGTATGCGGATACTGACGATCGAATCTCGGGCAAATAACATACCGAAGGACAAAGGGAATGACATACGGGATTATATGAATCCTTGGCACTGAGGTTCGAACGATAAGATCTTCGTAGAATATGTAGGATCCAATATGGGCATCCAGGTCCTGCTATTGGATATTGACCGAGGAGTCTCTCGGGTGATGTCTACATAGTTCTCGAACCCGCAGTGTCTGCACACTTAAGGTTCGACATTGTTTTATGCGTATTTGAGTTATATGGTTGGTTACCGAATGTTGTTCGGAGTCCCGGATGAGATCACTGACGTCACGAGGGTTTCCGGAATGGTCCGGAAACGAATATTGATATATAGGATGACCTCATTTGATTACCGGAAGGTTTTCGGAGTTACCGGGTATGTACCGGGAATGACGAATGGGTTCCGGGAGTTCACCGGGGGGGGGGGGGGCAACCCACCCCGGGGAAGCCCATAGGCCTTGGGGGTGGCACACCAGCCCTTACTGGGCTGGTGGGACAGCCCAAGAAGGCCCTATGCGCCATAGGAAGAAAATCAAAGAGAAAAAAAGGGAGGAGGTGGGAAAGGAAAGAAGGACTCCACCCACCAAACCAAGTAGGACTCGGTTTGGGGGGGGAGACCTTCCCCCCTTGGCTCGGCCGACCCCCTTGGGGCTCCTTGAGCCCCAAGGCAAGGCTCCCCCTCTCCCACCTATATATACGGAGGTTTTAGGGCTGATTTGAGATGACCTTTCCACGGCAGCCCGACCACATACCTCCACGGTTTTTCCTCTAGATCGCGTTTCTGCGGAGCTCGGGCGGAGCCCTGCTGAGACAAGATCATCACCAACCTCCGGAGCACCGTCACGCTGTCGGAGAACTCTTCTACCTCTCCGTCTCTCTTGCTGGATCAAGAAGGCCGAGATCATCGTCGAGCTGTACGTGTGCTGAACGCGGAGGTGCCATCCGTTCGGCACTAGATCGTGGGACTGATCGCGGGACGGTTCGCGGGGCGGATCGTGGGACGTGAGGACGTTCCACTACATCAACCGCGTTCACTAACGCTTCTGCTGTACGGTCTACAAGGGTACGTCGATCACACACCCCCTCTCGTAGATGGACATCACCATGATAGGTCTTCGTGCGCATAGGAATTTTTTTGTTTCCCATGCGACGATCCCCAACAGTGGCATCATGAGCTAGGTTCATGCGTAGATGTCTTCTCGAGTAGAACACAAAAGTTTTTGTGGGCGGTGATGTGCGTTTTTCTGCCCTCCTTAGTCTTTTCTTGATTCCGCGGTATTGTTGGATTGAAGCGGCTTGCACCGACATTACTCGTACGCTTACGAGAGACTGGTTTCATCGCTACGAGTAACCCCGTTGCTCAAAGATGACTGTCAAGTGTCAGTTTCTCCAACTTTAGTTGAATCGGATTTGACCGAGGAGGTCCTTGGATGAGGTTAAATAGCAACTCATATATCTCCGTTGTGGTGTTTGCGTAAGTAAGATGCGATCCTACTAGATACCCATGGTCACCATGTAAAACATGCAACAACAAAATTAGAGGACGTCTAACTTGTTTTTGCAGGGTATGCTTGTGATGTGATATGGCCAATGATGTGATGTGATATATTGGATGTATGAGATGATCATGTTGTAATAGATAATATCGACTTGCACGTCGATGGTACGACAACCGGCAGGAGCCATAGGGTTGTCTTTATACTAATGTTTGTGCTTGCAGATGCGTTTACTATTTTGCTAGGATGTAGCTTTAGTAGTAATAGCATGAGTAGCACGACAACCCCGATGGCGACACGTTGATGGAGATCATGGTGTGGCGTTGGTGACAAGAAGATCGTGCCGGTGCTCTGGTGATGGAGATCAAGGAGCACGTGATGATGGCCATATCATGTCACTTATGAATTGCATGTGATGTTAATCCTTTTATGCACCTTATTTTGCTTAGAACGACGGTAGCATTATGAGGTGATCTCTCACTAAAATTTCAAGACGAAATTGTGTTCTCCCCGACTGTGCACCGTGTTGGAAATATGCCCTAGAGGCAATAATAAATTAGTTATTATTATATTTCTTAGTTAATGATAATCGTTTATTATCCATGCTATAATTGTATTGATTGGAAACACAATACTTGTGTGGATACATAGACAAAATACTGTCCCTAGTAAGCCTCTAGTTGACTAGCTCGTTGATCAAAGATGGTCAAGGTTTCCTGGCCATAGGCAAGTGTTGTCACTTGATAACGGGATCACATCATTAGGAGAATCATGTGATGGACTAGACCCAAACTAATAAACGTAGCATGTTGATCGTGTCATTTTGTTGCTACTGTTTTCTGCGTGTCAAGTATTTGTTCCTATGACCATGAGATCATATAACTCACGGACACCGGAGGATTGCTTTCTGTGTATCAAACGTCGCAACGTAACTGGGTGACTATAAAGATGCTCTACAGGTATCTCCGAAGGTGTTCGTTGAGTTAGTATGGATCGAGACTGGGATTTGTCACTTCGTGTGACGGAGAGGTATCTCGGGGCCCACTCGGTAATACAACATCACACACAAGCCTTGCAAGCAATGTGACTTAGTGTAAGTTGCGGGATCTTGTATTACGGAACGAGTAAAGAGACTTGCCGGTAAACGAGATTGAAATAGGTATGCGGATACTGACGATCGAATCTCGGGCAAGTAACATACCGAAGGACAAAGGGAATGATATACGGGATTATATGAATCCATGGCACTAAGGTTAAAATGACAAGATCTTCGTAGAATATGTAGGATCCAATATGGGCATCCAGGTCCCGCTATTGGATATTGACCGAGGAGTCTCTCGGGTCATGTCTACATGGTTCTCGAACCCGCAGGGTCTGCACACTTAAGGTTCGACGTTGTTTTATGTGTATTTGAGTTATATGGTTGGTTACCGAATGTTGTTCGGAGTCTCGGATGAGATCACGGACGTCACGAGGGTTTCCGGAATGGTCCGGAAACGAAGATTGATATATAGGATGACCTCATTTGATTACCAGAAGGTTTTCGGAGTTACCGGGAATGTACCGGGAATGACGAATGGGTTCCGGGAGTTCACCGGTGGGGGGCAACCCACCCCGGGGAAGCCCATAGGCCATAAGGGTGGCGCACCAGCCCTTAGTGGGCTGGTGGGACAGCCGAAAAGGGCCCTATGCGCCATACAAAGGAAAATCAAAGAGAAAGAAAAAAAAGGGAGGTGGGAAGGAAGGGAAGGACTCCCACCCACCAAACCAAGTCCAACTCGGTTTGGGGGGGGGGAGCCTTCCCCCCTTGGACTCGGCCGACCCCCTTGGGGATCCTTGAGCCCCAAAGCAAGGTCCCCTCCCTCCCACCTATATATACGGAGGTATTGGGGCTGATTTGAGACGACTTTTCCACGGCAGCCCGACCACATACCTCCACGGTTTTTCCTCTAGATCGCGTTTCTGCGGAGCTCGGGCGGAGCCCTGCTGAGACAAGGTTATCACCAACCTCCGGAGCGCCGTCACGCTGCCGGAGAACTCTTCTACCTCTCCGTCTCTCTTGCTGGATCAAGAAGGCCGAGATCATCGTCGAGCCGTACGTGTGCTGAACGCGGAGGTGCCGTCCGTTCGGTACTAGATCGTGGGACTGATCGCGGGATTGTTCGCGGGGCGGATCGAGGGACGTGAGGACGTTCCACTACATCAACCGCGTTCACTAACGCTTCTGCTGTACGATCTACAAGGGTACGTAGATCACTCATCCCCTATCGTAGATGGAGATCACCATGATAGGTCTTCGTGCGCGTAGGAAATTTTTGTTTCCCATGCGACGTTCCCCAACAGTGGCATCATAAGCTAGGTTCATGCGTAGATGTCTTCTCGAGTAGAACACAAAAGTTTTTGTGGGCGGTGATGTGCGTTTTGTTGCCCTCCTTAGCCTTTTCTTGATTCCGCGGTATTGTTGGATCGAAGCGGCTCGGACCGACATTACTCGTACGCTTACGAGAGACTGGTTTCATCGCTATGAGTAACTCCGTTGCTCAAAGATGACTGGCGGGTGTCAGTTTCTCCAACTTTAGTTGAATCAGAATTGACCGAGGAGGTCCTTGGATGAGGTTAAATAGCAATTCATATATCTCCGTTGTGGTGTTTGCGTAAGTAAGATGCGATCCTACTAGATACCCCTGGTCACCACGTAAAACATGCAACAACAAAATTAGAGGACGTCTAACTTGTTTTTGCAGGGTATGCTTGTGATGTGATATGGCCAACGATGTGATGTGATATATTGGATGTATGAGATGATCATGTTGTAATAGTTAATATCGACTTGCACGTCGATGGTACGGCAACCGGCAGGAGCCATAGGGTTGTCTTTATAACTAACGATTGTGCTTGCAGATGCGTTTACTATTTTGCTAGGACGTAGCTTTAGTAGTAATATAATGAGTAGCACGACAACCCCGATGGCGACACGTTGATGGAGATCATGATGATGGAGATCATGGTGTGACGCCGGTGACAAGAAGATCGTGCCGGTGCTTTGGTGATGGAGATCAAGAAGCACGTGATGATGGCCATATCATGTCACTTATGAATTGCATGTGATGTTAATCCTTTTATGCACCTTATTTTGCTTAGAACGACGGTAGCATTATGAGGTGATCTCTCACTAAAATTTCAAGACGAAATTGTGTTCTCCCCGACTGTGCACCGTTGCTACAGTTGGTCGTTTCGAGACACCACGTGATGATCGGGTGTGATAGACTCAACGTTCACATACAACGGGTGCAAAACAGTTGCGCACGCGGAACACTCGGGTTAAGCTTGACGAGCCTAGCATGTGGAGACATGGCCTCGGAACACATGAGACCGAAAGGTCGAGCATGAATCGTATAGTTGATATGATTAGCATAGAGATGCTTACCACTGAAACTATTCTCGACTCACGTGATGGTCGGACTTGAGATAGTGGATTTGGATCATGTACCACTCAAATGACTAGAGAGATGTACTTTTTGAGTGGGAGTTCTTAAGTAATATGATTAATTGAACTAATTGTCATGAACATAGTCTAATGGTCTTTGCGAATTACGATGTAGCTTGCGCTATAGCTCTACTGTTTTTATATGTTCCTAGAGAAAATTTAGTTGAAAGTTAATAGTAGCAAACTTTGCAGACTAAGTCTGTAAAACCGAGGATTGTCCTCGTTGCTGTGCAGAAGGCTTATGTCCTTAATGCACCACTCAGTGTGCTGCACCTCGAGCGTCGTCTGTGGATGCTATGAACATCCGACATACACGTTTCTGATGACTACACGATAGTTCAGTGCAAAATACTTAATGGCTTAGAAGCAAGGCGCCGAAAACGTTGTAAAACGTCACGGAACATAAGTGATGTTCTAAAGAGATGAAAATTGTGATTTCATGCTTGTGCCCTTGTTAAGAGGTACGAGAGCTCCGACAAGATTCTTTGTCCACAAAGTAAAGGATAAAGGCTCAATCGTTGAGCGTGTGCTCAGATTGTCTGAGTACGACAATCGCTTGAATCAAGTGGGAGTTAATCTTCCAGATGAGATAGTGATAGTTCTCCAAAGTCACTGCCACCAAGCTGTGAGAGCTTCGTGATGAACTATAACATATCAAGGATACATACAATGATCCTTGAGCGATTCACGATGTTTGACACTACGAAAGTAGAAATCAAGAAGGAGCATCAATAGTTGATGGTTTGTAAAACCACTAAGTTTCAAGAAAGGCAAGGAATAGAAGGGATACTTCGTGAAACGGCAAAACAGTTGCTGCACTAATGAAGAGACCCAAGATTAAACCCAAACCCGAGACTAAGTGCTTCTGTAATGAGGGGAACAGTCACTGAGGCGGAGCAACTCTAGATACTTGGTAGATAAGAAGGCTGGCAAAAGTCAAGAGAAGTATATTAGATATACATGATGTTGATGTGTACTTTACTAGTACTCCTAGTAGCATGAGGGTCTTGGATACCGGTTCGGTTGCTAAGTGATTAGTCACACGAAATGAAAGCTACGACATAAACGGAGACTAGCTAAAGGCGAGGTGACGATACGTGTTGGAAGTGTTTCCAAGGTTGATATGATCAAACGTCGCACGCTCCCTCTACCATCGGGATTGGTGTTAAACCTAAATAATTGTTATTTGGTGCTTGCGTTAAGCATGAACATGATTGGATCGTGTTTATTACAATGCGATTATTCATTTAAAGAGAATAATGGTTACTCTATTTTCTTGAATAATCACCTACAATGGTTTATTGAATATCGATCGTAGTGTTACACATGTTCATAATATTGGTGCCAAAAAGATACGAGTTAATGATGATAGTACCACTTACTTGTGGCACTGCCGCTTGAGTCATGTTAGTATAAATTGCATGAAGAAGCTCCATGCTGATGGATCTTTGTACTCACCTGATTTCGAATCACTAGTGACATGCAAACCATACCACATGAGCAAGGCCTTGTTTTCATTGAGATGAAATAAGATAGTAACTTGTTGGAAGTGATACATTTTGATGTATGCAGTCCAATGGGTACTGAGGCACGCAGTAGATATCATTATGTTCTTACTTCACTGACGATTTGAGTAGATACAGGAGAATTTACTTAATGAATCACAAGTTTGAAATGTTGAAAAGTTCAAATCCGTTTCAGAGTGAAGTTCGTCGTAACAAGAGGATAAACTGTCTACGATATGATCATAGAAATGAATATCCGAGTTACGAGTTTTGGTACGCAGTTAAGACAATGTGGAAATTGTTTCGCAGTTCATGCCACCTGGAACATCATAGTGTGATGATGTGTCTGAACGTCATAGCCACGCACTATTTGGTATGGTGCATACTATGATGTCTCTTATCGAATTACCACTATCGTTTATGGGTTATGCATTAGAGACAACTGCACTCACTTTAAATAGGGCACCGCGTATTTCCGTTGAGATGACACAGTATAGACTCAGGTTTAGAGAAATCTAAACTGTCGTTTCTTGAAAGTTTGGGGTTTCGACACTTATGTGAAAAAGTTTCAGTCTGATAAGCTCGAACCCAAAGCGGATAAATGCTTCTTCATAGGGTATCCAAAACAGTTGGGTACATCTCCTATCTCAGATCCGAAAGCAAAGTGTTTGTTTCTAGAAACGGATCCTTTCTCGAGGAAAGGTTTCTCTCGAAAGAATTGAGTGGGAGGGTAGTAGAACTTGATGAGGTTATTGAACCATCACTTCAACCAGTGTGTAGCAGGGCGCATGAAGTTGTTCCTGTGGCACCTACACCAATTGAAGTGGAAGCTGATGATGGTGATCATTGAGCTTCGAATCAAGTTACTACAAACCTCGTAGGTCGACAAGGTCGCGTACTGCTGCAGAGTAGTACGGTAACCCTGTCTTGGAGGTCATGTTGTTGAGCAACAGTGAACCTACGAGTTATGGAGAAAGCGATGGTGGGCCCAGATTCCAACAAATGGCTGGAAGCCATGAAATCCGAGAGAGGATCCATGTAAGAAAAAAAAGTGTAGACTTTGGAAAGAACTGCTTGATGGTCATAAGACTATTGAGTAAAAAATGGATCTTTAAAAGAAGACAGACAATGATGGTGATAAGTCACTATTAAGAAAAGCTCGACTTGTCACAAAGATGTTTTCGACAAGTTCAAACAGTTGACTATGATGAGACTTTCTCACTCGTAGCGATGCTAAAGGTCTGTTGGAATTATGTTAGTAGTTGCTGCATTATTTATGAAATATTGCACGTAGGATGTCAAAACATTGTTTCCTCGACGGTTTCCTTGAGTAAACATTGTATGAGATACAACCATGAGGTTTTGTCGATCCTAAAGATACTAGCAAGTATGCAAGCTCCAGCGATCCTTCAATGGACTGGTGCAAGCATCTCGGAGTTGGAATATATATACTTTGATGAGATGATCAAAGATTTTGGGTTTGTACAAGGTTTATGAGAAACTTGTATTTCCAAAGAAGTGAGTGGTAGCACTATAGAATTTCTGATAAGTATATGTGGTTGACATATTGTGGATGAGAAGTAATGTAGAATTTCTGTAAATCATACATGGTTGTTTGAAAGGAGTTTTTTCAAAGGAATACCTAGATTGCGCTACTTGAACGTTGAGCATCAAAGATCTATGGAGATAGATCGAAAGCGCTTAATAGAACTTTCAACAAGATGCATGCCTTGACAAGTTTTTGAAGGACTTCAAAATAGATCAGTAAAGAAGGAGTTCTTGGTTGCGTTGTAAGGTGTGAATTTGAGTAAGACTCAAAACCCGACCATGGAAGAATAAAGAGAATAGACGAAGGTCGTCTTCTATGCCTTAGCCGTAGAATCTAAAGTATGCCATGCTGTGTACCGCACCTGATGTGTGCCTTGACTCAAAGTCTGTTGAGAGGTACAGAGAGTGATCCATGATTGAATCACTAGCAGCGGTCAAAATTTATCCTTAGTAACAAATGGACTAAGGAATTTTTCTCGATTATGGAGGTGGTTAAAGAGTTCGTTGTAAAGGGTTACGTCGATGCAAGCTTTGACATTAATCCGAATAACTATGAGTAGTGAAATGGATTCATATAGTAGAGTAGATATTTGGAGCATTTCCGAATAGCACGTAGTAGCAGCATCTATAAGATGACATAAAGATTTGTAAAGAACGCACGGATCTGAAAGTTTCAGAACCGTTGACTAAGACCTCTCTCACGAGCAAGACGTGATCAGACCCCATAACTATATGGGTGTTGGATTCGTTGGAATCACATGGTGATGTGAACTAGATTATTGACTCTAGTGCAAGTGGGAGACTGTTGGAAATATGCCCTAGAGGCAATAATAAATTAGTTATTATTATATTTCTTAGTTAATGATAATCGTTTATTATCCATGCTATAATTGTATTGATTGGAAACACAATACTTGTGTGGATACATACACAAAACACTGTCCCTAGTAAGCCTCTAGTTGACTAGCTCGTTGATCAAAGATGGTCAAGGTTTCCTGGCCATAGGCAAGTGTTGTCACTTGATAACGGGATCACATCATTAGGAGAATCATGTGATGGACTAGACCCAAACTAATAAACGTAGCATGTTGATCGTGTCATTTTGTTGCTACTGTTTTCTGCGTGTCAAGTATTTGTTCCTATGACCATGAGATCATATAACTCACGGACACCGGAGGAATGCTTTGTGTGTATCAAACGTCGCAACGTAACTGGGTGACTATAAAGATGCTCTACAGGTATCTCCGAAGGTGTTCGTTGAGTTAGTATGGATCGAGACTGGGATTTGTCACTCCGTGTGACAGAGAGGTATCTCGGGGCCCACTCGGTAATACAACATCACACACAAGCCTTGCAAGCAATGTGACTTAGTGTAAGTTGCGGGATGTTGTATTACGGAACGAGTAAAGAGACTTGCCGGTAAACGAGATTGAAATAGGTATGCGGATACGGACGATCGAATCTCGGGCAAGTAACATACCGAAGGACAAAGGGAATGATATACGGGATTATATGAATCCTTGGCACTGAGGTTCAAACGATAAGATCTTCGTAGAATATGTAGGATCCAATATGGGCATCCACGTCCCGCTATTGGATATTGACCGAGGAGTCTCTCGGGTCATGTCTACATGGTTCTCGAACCCGCAGGGTCTGCACACTTAAGGTTCGACGTTCTTTTATGCGTATTTGAGTTATATGGTTGGTTACGAATGTTGTTCGGAGTCCCGGATGAGATCACGGACGTCACGAGGGTTTCTGGAATGGTCCGGAAATGAAGATTGATATATAGGATGACCTCATTTGATTACCGGAAGGTTTTCGGAGTTACCGAGAATGTATCGGGAATGACGAATGGGTTCCGGGAGTTCACCGGTGGGGGGCAACCCACCCCGGGGAAGCCCATAGGCCATAAGGGTGGCGCACCAGCCCTTAGTGGGCTGGTGGGACAGCCCAAAAGGGCCCTATGCGCCATACAAAGGAAAATCAAAGAGAAAGAAAAAAAGGGAGGTGGGAAGGAAGGGAAGAGCTCCCACCCACCAAACCAAGTCCAACTCGGTTTGGGGGGGGGGAGCCTTCCCCCCTTGGACTCGGCCGACCCCCTTGGGGCTCCTTGAGCCCCAAGGCAAGGTCCCCTCCCTCCCACCTATAAATACGGAGGTATTGGGGCTGATTTGAGACGACTTTTCCACGGCAGCCCGACCACATACCTCCATGGTTTTTCCTCTAGATCGCGTTCTGCGGAGCTCGGGCGGAGCCCTGCTGAGACAAGGTCATCACCAACCTCCGGAGCGCCGTCACGCTGCCGGAGAACTCTTCTACCTCTCCGTCTCTCTTGCTGGATCAAGAAGGCCGAGATCATCGTCGAGCTGTACGTGTGCTGAACGCGGAGGTGCCGTCCGTTCGGTACTAGATCGTGGGACTGATCGCGGGATTGTTCGCGGGGCGGATCGAGGGACGTGAGGACGTTCCACTACATCAACTGCGTTCACTAACGCTTCTGCTGTACGATCTACACGGGTACGTAGATCACTCATCCCCTCTCGTAGATGGACATCACCATGATAGGTCTTCGTGCGCGTAGGAAATTTTTGTTTCCCATGCGACGTTCCCCAACACACCGTTGCTACAGTTCGTCGTTTCGAGACACCACGTGATGATCGGGTGTGATAGACTCAACATTCACATACAACGGGTGCAAAACAGTTGCGCACGCGGAACACTCGGGTTAAGCTTGACGAGCCTAGCATGTGCAGACATTGCCTTGGAACACATGAGACCGAAAGGTCGATCATGAATCATATAGATGATATGATTAGCATAGGGATGCTTACCACTGAAACTATGCTCAACTCACGTGATGATCGGACTTGAGCTAGTGTAAGTGGATCATGAACCACTCAAATGACTAGAGAGATGTACTTTTTGAGTGGGAGTTTAGCAAATAATTTGATTAAGTTAAACTCTAATTATCTTGAACATAGTCTAAGTCCACTTTGAATATATTTGTGTTGTAGATCATGGCTCACGCGACAGTCACCCTGAATTTTAATACGTTCCTAGAGAAAGCTAAGTTGAAAGATGATGGAAGCAACTTTGTAGACTGGGCTCGTAATCTTAAGCTAATCTTACAAGCTGGGAAGAAGGATTATGTCCTTAATGCTGCGCTAGGAGATGAACCACCCGCTACGGTTGATCAGGATGTTAAGAATGCTTGGTTAGCACGTAAGGAGGACTACTCAGTAGTTCAATGTGCAGTCTTGTATGGCTTAGAACCGGGACTTCAACATCGCTTTGAGCGTCATGGAGCATTTGAGATGTTCCAGGAGTTGAAGTTTATCTTTCAGAAGAACGCCCGGATCGAGAGGTATGAGACCTCCGATAAATTCTATGCTTGCAAGATGGAGGAGAACTCGTCTGTCAGTGAACATGTGCTCAAAATGTCTGGGTACTCAAAACGTCTAGCTGAGCTGGGGATTGAACTCCCGCAAGAGGCTATCACCGACAGAATCCTTCAACCACTGCCGCCAAGCTATAAAGGCTTTGTGTTGAACTACAACATGCAAGGGATGAACAAGTCACCCGGCGAGTTGTTTGCGATGCTGAAAGTCGCAGAGTCTGAACTCCGTAAAGAACATCAAGTGTTGATGGTGAATAAGACCACTAGTTTCAAGAGAAACGGCAAAGGCAAGAAGGGTAAATCAAAGAAGAGCGGCAAGCCTGTTGTGAATCCAATGAAGAAACCCAAAGCTGGACCTAAGCCTGAAACAGAGTGTTACTATTGCAAGGGTAAGGGTCACTGGAAGCGCAATTGCCCCAAGTATCTGGCTGGTAAGAAGGTGGCAAAAGAAAAATCAGGTATATTCGATATACATGTTATTAATGTGTACTTAACCGGCTCTCGTAGTAGTGCCTGGGTATTTGATACCGGTTCTGTTGCTCATATTTGCAACTCGAAACAGGAACTGCGGAATAGACGAAGGCTGGCGAAAGATGAAGTGACGATGCGCGTAGGAAATGGTTCCAAGGTTGATGCAATCGCCGTCGGCACAGTTTCACTTCAGTTACCATCAGGATTAGTTATGAACTTGAATCATTGTTATTTAGTGCCTGCGTTGAGCATGAACATTATATCTGGATCTTGTTTATTGCGAGACGGTTACTCTTTTAAGTCAGAGAATAATGGTTGTTCTATTTCTATGAGTAACATCTTTTATGGTCATGCACCTAATGTGAGAGGATTGTTCATATTGAATCTTGATAGCGATACACACATACATAACGTTGAGACCAAAAGAGTTAGAGTTAACAATGATAGCGCCATATTTTTGTGGCACTGCCGCTTAGGTCATATTGGTGTAAAACGCATGAAGAAAGTCCATGCCGATGGACTTTTGGAGTCACTTGACTTTGATTCACTTGACACGTGCGAACCATGCCTCATTGGCAAGATGACTAAAACTCCGTTCTCCGGAACAATGGAGCGTGCAAGTGACTTGTTGGAAATCATACATACCAATGTGTGTGGTCCGATGAGCGTAGAGGCACGCGGCGGATATCGTTATTTTCTCACCTTCACTGACGATTTGAGTAGATATGGTTATGTCTACTTAATGAAGCACAAGTCTGAAACATTTGAAAAGTTCAAGCAATTTCAGAGTGAAGTTGAAAATCATCGTAACAAGAAGATCAAGTTCCTACGATCTGATCGTGGGGGTGAATATATCAGTTTCGAGTTTGGTGCTCACTTAAGACAATGTGGAATTGTTTCACATTTGACACCGCCTGGAACACCACAGCGTAATGGTGTGTCCGAACGTCGTATTCGTACTTTATTAGAGATGGTGCGATCTATGATGTCTCTTACCGATTTGCCGTTATCGTTTTGGGGTTATGCATTAGAAACAGCTGCATTCACTTTAAATAGGGCACCATCAAAATCCGTTGAGACGACACCATATGAACTGTGGTATGGCAAAAGGCCAAAGTTGTCGTTTCTTAAAGTTTGGGGATGTGATGCTTATGTCAAAAAGCTTCAACCTGAAAAGCTGGAACCCAAAGCGGAAAAGTGCGTCTTCATCGAGCCCGCAGGGTCTGCACACTTAAGGTTCGACGTTGTTTTATGCGTATTTGAGTTATATGGTTGGTTACCGAATGTTGTTCGGAGTCCCGGATGAGATCACGGACGTCACGAGGGTTTCCGGAATGGTCCGGAAACGAAGATTGATATATAGGATGACCTCATTTGATTACCGGAAGGTTTTCGGAGTTACCGGGAATGTACCGGGAATGACGAATGGGTTCCGGGAGTTCACCGGGGGGGGGGGGGGGAACCCACCCCGGGGAAGCCCATAGGCCTTGGGGGTGGCACACCAGCCCTTAGTGGGCTGGTGGGACAGCCCAAGAAGGCCCTATGCGCCATAGGAAGAAAATCAAAGAGAAAAGAAAAAAAAGGGAGGAGGTGGGAAAGGAAAGAAGGACTCCACCCACCAAACCAAGTAGGACTCGGTTTGGGGGGGGGGGGAGACCTTCCCCCCTTGGCTCGGCCGACCCCCTTGGGGCTCCTTGAGCCCCAAGGCAAGGCTCCCCCTCTCCCACCTATATATACGGAGGTTTTAGGGCTGATTTGAGACGACCTTTCCACGGCAGCCTGACCACATACGTCCACGGTTTTTCCTCTAGATCGCGTTTCTGCGGAGCTCGGGCGGAGCCCTGCTGAGACAAGATCATCACCAACCTCCGGAGCAACGTCATGCTGCCGGAGAACTCTTCTACCTCTCCGTCTCTCTTGCTCGATCAAGAAGGCCGAGATCATCGTCGAGCTGTACGTGTGCTGAACGCGGAGGTGCCGTTCGTTCGGCACTAGATCGTGGGACTGATCGCGGGACGGTTCGCGGGCCGGATCGAGGGACGTGAGGACGTTCCACTACATCAACCGCATTCACTAATGCTTCTGCTGTACGGTCTACAAGGGTACGTAGATCACACATCCCCTCTCGTAGATGGACATCACCATGATAGGTCTTCGTGCGCGTAGGAAAATTTATGTTTCCCATGCGACGTTCCCCAACACCCCCACTGGCACCATTCGGACAGATTAGTTTTCACCAGATCAAGTCAAAGACAATGTATGTAAAGACAACTGCCGGTGCAAGCACTCGACAGAAGTCTCGGGGACTACACCCACTGGGCTCACTCAGAGTGAACCTACTGCAAAATAATCCTACTGTATCCGAGTATACCGCTTAAACACCCACTGGGTTACAAGAGGAAAGCAAATACTTACTAGCGCACTTACTCCGATATCGTCCCGGAGTTCCAAGCTTCGCTTGTACAAAGATGCGATGGAGTCTTCCGCGCTCCTGGCATCACCCGCCATCAACTCCACCTGCACCATGGCCTCCTTGGCAGCTCCCACTTGATCTTCCGGGAGGCGTTGGGCGTCGTACTGGACGGTCGATGGACCTGGCGCGACAAGGGACTCCTTGGGCATCCCAAGTCCTGCTCCAGTCGGTTCAGCCGCGATGAGCGCCGTTTCAGTCGACGGCATCGTCTCGGTTGGTGGCACGTCCATGGCGGGAGCGGTAGCAGATGGAGCAACCTCAAGGACAGGCACCGAAGCTTGCTCGAACCTCTTCTGGTCGTCCTCCTCCAGATGAATCACCTCTCAAGGAAGCCCGACTAAACGACGTGAGACCACAGAAAAAAGGGCAAGATCAAAGACTGAATTCGCGAAACAATAATGTAAGCTCTCGGAGTCGTCGTGATGTACCTTGCTGGGATGTGTCAACGTTGTCCGTATCCATGGGATCGTCTTCCTGGCGTGGCGGAGAAGTGGCGGTGGTAGCAGCTCTGTCGAGTAAAATCCACTCGACCAATAAGCATGAGTTCAATCAAATACTGAAAGAAGATAGGAGAACAAGACACATACGCTGAGGCAACGGGAACGGCGATCCTCATCCGAGGCAAAGCCTTCCGAGGCTTGGATCCACTTGGTTTAGCCACCTTGGGAGGTTGGCCCGCGGGCTCAGCAGCAGCGTCCCTGGTCCTCTTTGTGCTCCAAGCACTCGGAACCACGGGAGTAGCTGGCAAGGCGCTCGGAACCCCAGGAGGAGCTGGCGGGGCACTCGGGGCCGCTGGAGGAGCCGACCGAGTCACGGGTTCGTGAGGGCGCTTAGTTCGAGGCTCTAGTGGCGGGGGCGGCGAGCTCTGCTCCCCATCTTCCGCCTCCTCCTCTTCGGACTCCTCCTCCGTCTCCCCACTGTCGGAGACGTACTCGGCGCCCTCCACGCTGCCCTCCTGGCTGCCTTCCTCTTCCTCGGCCGGATTCCCGTTCGAGACGGGAGAAAACCAGTTAGTCCACGCCTGCACGAGATATAGTCGACAACATCAGACGTCAGACAGTGATGCAAGAAAAATAGATAAATCTAAGAGAATTGTAAGCACTCGACAAGATATAAACACCTCATTCGGAGGAGGGTTGTCAGCGCGGAAGGGCTTCACTCGCCGGGCTCCTCTGGGGTTGTCACAGGCGCCTGTGATGCTGCGGTCCCACGCCGTCACAACCGCCCCGGTCACGCACTCAGGGTGAGTCCGAGTGGAGTCCGCAGGTCCTGTGTAATGCCACATGGCATGGTGTCGATCTTGCAAAGGCTGGATGCGCCGACCCAGAAAAATCTCCAGCAGATCCGTGCCGTTGACTCCCTTGTAGACGACATCTATCAGCGCTTCGACCAGAGGCTAAATCTGGATCTTCTCCATCTTCATGAGCGCATGCTGCCTGGGCGGAGCCGGTCGGTCTAGGCTAAAAGGTGGCAGTCCAGTCGCGGCATTCGGGCAGGCAACGTCCTCGCAATAGAACCAAGTCGACTGCCAGTTCCTAACGGACTCGGACAACTGGAGAGCGGGATAGCTACTTTTGGTTTTCTTCTAGAAGCCTAAGCCTCCGCAGAGCTGGAGGATATGAGTTTTCTCGTCCGACTGGCTAAGTCTTTTGACGGTTTGGGATCTAGCGGAGAAGATGTACTTAAAGAGCCCCCAATGGGGAGGACAACCGATAAAACACTCGCAAAGCACGACGAAGGCAGAAAGATGAGCTATTGCGTTGGGAGGAAAATGGTGGAGCTGTGCCCCGAAATGGTTCATGATACCTCTGAAGAAGGGATGAGGAGGCAGAGAGAAGCCTCGGTACACGTGACTAAGCAGCAAGACGCGCTCCCCCTCCTGGGGCGCCGGCTCCGTCTCTCCCTCCGCCGGCAGCCTCCACGACTTGTTCTCGATCATACCTTGCTCCACCAGCTCCAGCATGTCGTTCTTCGTCATCGTGGAGGGGAGGAAATCCCCCTGGATCCAACCCGCCGGCAGTGCCCGCTGTCGCCGCTGAGCAGGAGCCACCGTCTTCTTCTTCTTCTGCGCCTCGAGCTTGCTCGTCTGTCCCTTCGTCATGGTGGAGGCTGCAGATCCGCGGAGGAGGAGAAGAAGGAAGGAGCTTGGGGTGCGCAGGAAGCCACGGGAGAAGCGGGGCGAGTGCGATTTATCAGGCGAGCGCAACGAGAAACCCTCACTGGGGAGGTTTTAATAAGGTTCCTACTGGGTCACTAGCAGGTGGCCCCAAAATCTTATCCCCCGACCGGTTGCTGCGATATTAGTGGAGGAGATGAAGGTGTGGTAATCGAGGCGGCATAAACTACTCGATGACGATGTCGTCATCCCCGGTGAGCGCGCGGCAACCGAAATTTGAGGATCCCAGAAAATCCGCCGCTGTCAGTTGACCGATCACGTCCGAAGATTCCGTGGAACCACTCGGTCTCTGACGGTTCGTTTCACAGACAAATCCACTCGGATCACTGGTCAAGAGGTTAAAATGGATCCAGGCAAGCAACGCCGAAGTCGCATCCATACCAGTCGGAGCCGTACCCCAAGCATCGCCTCATCGTTCCAACCCCGATCCATTCGGGGACTAATGATGGGGTTATAGTCCCAGGGTAGGGTCATAGGCCTGCCCTATAGGTCCTACCCAAGGACTACCCTTCATAAGGGACAAGGCCCTTAGTCAGTTCCGACTGAATTAAGGACTTCCCATCATCCTGTCGGTGACGATTCCTCCATCATCCAGTCGGAGATGAGCATTCGGAACATATCAAACTTACCGACTGGATTCCACTCTGTACATCGTAACCCCTCCTGGAGGGCAACGGTCATACGTTTTCATGTACCATTATTAGCATTTAAGGCATACGTTACCTGTAACATAGGCATTTATTCGCCACTACACCACCCCTGTGCACCGAAACATTGTGAAGGGCAGCACACTCTATATAAGCCACCCTTTCCCACTGGTGCAGGGGTTGGCATTTAACTGTAACCCATATTCCACTCGACATCAAGCTCCCAAGAGCACTGAGACGTAGAGCTTTTACCTCCACCGTAGAGGGGCCTGACCTCATACAACCTCGCCGTAGCTAAGGCTCTGCCCATCCTTTCATACCCTACACGTCTACTGTCAGGCTTATACCCACGACAAACAGCATGCTCTATATAATTGTATTTCTGGCATATGTTCTGAGTTTTTTGATTTGAGTTGCATAAGTGCCCCGAATAAATTATTTACTACATGCAGTTTTGTTTTTCTCAGATTCTGCCATGTTTTGCGTTTTCATTATTTTCGAAATCCTAAGCTTACTTTTTATCTGCAAAAACCTTTTGGAATTCCTAATAAGGTGTAGATTTTCATGAAAGTCTTTATTTCCAATAGGTAATGAGTTATTTTATTAAGGGAACTAACAACTCAATTTAGCTTATGATGAGTTTCGTATGAAGGGAGTTTTCAAGTACGCGATGGGAGATATGGTGAAACAAGATACAGGAGTGTCAAGCGCTCAAGCTTGGGGATGACCCCATGCACCCCAAGAAATATTCAAGGAGACTCAAGCGTCTAACCTTGGGGATGCCTCCGTGCATCCCCTTCTCTATCAACAATCATCAGTTCGTCCATCTCCATGCTATATTTTTATCACTTCATATGTTATGTGCTATGCGTGGAGCGTCCCGCTATTTGCTTTTTAGTTTGTTTTAATTTTTCTTGCTGTTCATAACAAGTCGGAACCTAGCCTACCTTGTTGAGGAGAGACACATTCTCCATTCCACTCTAGAACACAACATAGGTTTTCGTGCTTATATTTTTCGTGTGTTCTTCATCTTTTCGTAGCTACCGTCATGCTTAGCTCTTAGTTTTCATGCTTATATTTTTAAGAGATATTATTTAGGTTGATTTTGGAACTCTCTTGAGTTTTCATGCTTATCTTGTTTAGAGAGTTGGCTCGTTGCACTGTGTTGTGTGTCTTGCATGAGTAGGTAATTGAGGATGCTATTTAAGTATAGTCGTAACTAGAAATAGTTTTAAGGTATTGATTTGAGTAATGTCTGGACTATTGGTGCCAAGAGCTTGAGCCTATTAGTGATAGGTGTAATATTTTGGGAAATCCGTGTGTTTTTCAAAAACTAAAAATTAGTTGTGAACTCTGCTACTAAATTGATCGCTAACATCTGGAGGGGTTGGAATATATAGAGTACACTCACGTTACCATGAGTCGAGGATGCGCAAGGATAACCAAACCCCCAAACACTCCTCCTCGGGGTACTTGTCTCTTTGTGAATTTACTAACTAGATAGAGAGTTATCGATAATAAGTGTATGAGTTCTTCGGACTAATGTGAGTATTCGATTGTTGGCACTTCCACCATCCATATTTTGCTAGCCTCTTCGTTTCCGTGCATTGCCCTTTCTCACATTGAGAGTTGGTGCAAACTACGCCGGTGCATCCAAACCCATGACATGATACACTCTGTCATACATAAGCCTCATTATATCTTTCCTCAAAAAAGCCACCATACCTACCTATTAAGACATTTTCATAGCCTTTCTGAGATACATTGCCATGCAACATCCACCATCTCTTGATTTGATCTTCATGTCATACATGATTTTGCTTGATCATAGAGCCACATGCTAGTTGGGCCTTGCCCTCATTACTGCTACATGACGCGCTAGTATAATTGCATATCCTGCTACACTGGCAGAGGCATACATTTGCATACATCATGATAGTTTTCACTTGTCTTTATGTTGAGTACTCCTTATAAAGTGTGATGATTTTTCTTTTTATTCATGTAAAACATCGAGTGTTGCCCTTAAGTGAGGAAAAGATCCCAAAGTGGACAAAACAAAAGATCCCAAAGAGGACAAATGAGAGATAAGAAGAAAGAGCCAAAGAGGCCACAAAAAATAAAAAAGGGGGAAAATAAAAAAAATAAAAAAAAGAGAGAAAGGGGCAACACTACTACTCGTTTTGAAAGACCCACACCCGTACTCCATTACTATATTGGTACTACATAGAGATTACCATTCATGCATAACTATGTGGGGACCCTTACACTATAGAACTTGGTTTGCATATTCCAATGATGAGCCTCCTCAAATGAGCTCTAGGTCTTCATGAGCAAACAAGTTGGATGCACCCCCACTAGTTCCATTGGAGAGCTTACCTTAGCTCATATGTGCATCCGTTACATGGCAATCCCTACTCCTCGCATCATATCTATCATTTGGCTTTCTCTCGTCTATGGTTGTCCTCATTTATGTGAGCCTTTAACACCTTTTTCTCTTCCTTCTCCATCATTATTCTATTTGCCATCCTAAGTGCCAACATATCTTGCTTACACTCATCCATTGCATGAGTGCTCAAAATCGAAAGGGAGAGGATTATTTTGACTTGTGCCTGACTAGTGGTCTTCGGATGAGTCAAAATAAGATTCTAAAGGAGACTAAGTGTGAGGTTTAGTAGATTGAGTTCTCAATTAAAAATATTTTATAATCTCAACCCATCTCCCATTTCTTGGATGCAAACACCATTTGGAGACATTCGAGTCACGGACACAGAGAGCTCTTGCACCTTTATGTTCTTTGCTAAATTTAATACTAGAAATAGACTCTTGCTTCTTATTGTCTTGACTTGAATTGCATATCCTACTTGCTTTAATTTAAAGTTCTTATATATGTGTTAGCATGTCACCACAGAAATTATTGTGTTATCATTTATCTACTCGAGGACGAGCAGAAATTAACCTTGGGGATGTTAATACGTCCCAAACGTATCTATAATTTTTCTTGTTCCATGATCTTTTGGGCGACATTGTTATATATTTTTCTACACTTTTATATCATTTTACACATATTTGGACTAACCTACTAACTCAGTGCACCGAGTGCCAGTTTCTGTCTGCTGGTGTCTATTTTGCAGGGGCTTTTACCCAATTTTCCGAAGCCCGAAAAAATCCAGAAAAAATATATAGAAAATCAGCGAAACAAAAGCTTCGGGATCACCTAAGGAGGGCCAGGGGGGCATGGGCCTGCCAGGCGGCCTTCTGGTGCGGCCAGGCCCTAGGCCGCGCCAGGAGGTCGCTTGGGTGGGTGCCACGTCCTCCGGTGCCCTCCTTTGGCCTCTATTTAGGGCCCCGAGAGGAAACCCTCGGAGACTTTCTGGTATCGCGAATTTCTCCATCGTTTCTCCGCCGTAGCGCTTCCAAGATCGGGAGCGTCAGGAGACCCCTTCACGGCACCCTGCCGGAGGGAGGAATTACCTTTGGGAGCTTCTCCGCCGCCATGGACGCTTCCCGGACGTGCCGTGAGTAGTCCTCCTTGGACCATGAGTCCATTACCAGTAGCTATGTGATGTCTTCTCTTCAATCTTGTGCTTCAATGGTTAGTCCTTGTGAACTGCCCTACTTGATCAAGGCATCTATGTAATTCTCTTGCTATTGCTATGATCGGTTTGTTGGGATCCGATGGATTATGAGATTATTTTCAGATTTTTATGAGTTATATATTTGATTATCCTTTTATATTATGTTCCTTAGTGATTAATGCATGTTCTCCGTTGCTTTTTATTGCTTTGGCCATGTAGTAGATTGTAACTCCAAGAGGGAGCGTTATGTATGATTGTGGGTTCGGGCCCCTCGATGTCTAGCTTGAATGATAAAAACATGAGACTAGGGGATGTGCTTGTTGCCACCAGGGAGAAAACAGCGGTGCTTGTGACCACGGTTGCAAGGATTGTTTACCTTACGCATAGTTCGTTAATGCAGTTGTCCGTTGCTTTGAGTTTACACTTTGGGTGGGGCTCGCAACTTAATACCAGAGAGATGTTCTGGATATATATCTCAAGGTGGATGATTAGTAAGTAGATGCTGATGAATAAATGGTCTACTTGTCTTGGCGTACTGCCCATTACTATTGAGCCTCTAACTATCAAGGAGCATAATTAGCATTGCGGTGCGATCATAATTCTGTCAATTTCCCAATTGTGATTTGTTTACCCAAGCATAGTTTTTTATCGTCTTTTGGGAGAGAGACATCACTAGTGAACATTATGTGACTCGGTCCATATCACCATCATTGTTTACACCTCCATCGTATACCGCTTTCATTTACTTTTCCCTTGCAATCACTATTACCTTCCCGCTTGTGTTTTGATCCTGTGAAACTACAAGGCCGGAGAGATTGACAACCTCTCTGTACTCATTGGGAGCAAATTTATTCGCCACTACACCACCCCTGTGCACCGAAACATTGTGAAGGGCAGCACACTCTATATAAGCCACCCTTTCCCACTGGTGCAGGGGTTGGCATTTAACTGTAACCCATATTCCACTCGACATCAAGCTCCCAAGAGCACTGAGACGTAGAGCTTTTACCTCCACCGTAGAGGGGCCTGACCTCATACAACCTCGCCGTAGCTAAGGCTCTGCCCATCCTTTCATACCCTACACGTCTACTGTCAGGCTTATACCCACGACAAACAGCATGCTCTATATAATTGTATTTCTGGCATATGTTCTGAGTTTTTTGATTTGAGTTGCATAAGTGCCCCGAATAAATTATTTACTACATGCAGTTTTGTTTTTCTCAGATTCTGCCATGTTTTGCGTTTTCATTATTTTCGAAATCCTAAGCTTACTTTTTATCTGCAAAAACCTTTTGGAATTCCTAATAAGGTGTAGATTTTCATGAAAGTCTTTATTTCCAATAGGTAATGAGTTATTTTATTAAGGGAACTAACAACTCAATTTAGCTTATGATGAGTTTCGTATGAAGGGAGTTTTCAAGTACGCGATGGGAGATATGGTGAAACAAGATACAGGAGTGTCAAGCGCTCAAGCTTGGGGATGACCCCATGCACCCCAAGAAATATTCAAGGAGACTCAAGCGTCTAACCTTGGGGATGCCTCCGTGCATCCCCTTCTCTATCAACAATCATCAGTTCGTCCATCTCCATGCTATATTTTTATCACTTCATATGTTATGTGCTATGCGTGGAGCGTCCCGCTATTTGCTTTTTAGTTTGTTTTAATTTTTCTTGCTGTTCATAACAAGTCGGAACCTAGCCTACCTTGTTGAGGAGAGACACATTCTCCATTCCACTCTAGAACACAACATAGGTTTTCGTGCTTATATTTTTCGTGTGTTCTTCATCTTTTCGTAGCTACCGTCATGCTTAGCTCTTAGTTTTCATGCTTATATTTTTAAGAGATATTATTTAGGTTGATTTTGGAACTCTCTTGAGTTTTCATGCTTATCTTGTTTAGAGAGTTGGCTCGTTGCACTGTGTTGTGTGTCTTGCATGAGTAGGTAATTGAGGATGCTATTTAAGTATAGTCGTAACTAGAAATAGTTTTAAGGTATTGATTTGAGTAATGTCTGGACTATTGGTGCCAAGAGCTTGAGCCTATTAGTGATAGGTGTAATATTTTGGGAAATCCGTGTGTTTTTCAAAAACTAAAAATTAGTTGTGAACTCTGCTACTAAATTGATCGCTAACATCTGGAGGGGTTGGAATATATAGAGTACACTCACGTTACCATGAGTCGAGGATGCGCAAGGATAACCAAACCCCCAAACACTCCTCCTCGGGGTACTTGTCTCTTTGTGAATTTACTAACTAGATAGAGAGTTATCGATAATAAGTGTATGAGTTCTTCGGACTAATGTGAGTATTCGATTGTTGGCACTTCCACCATCCATATTTTGCTAGCCTCTTCGTTTCCGTGCATTGCCCTTTCTCACATTGAGAGTTGGTGCAAACTACGCCGGTGCATCCAAACCCATGACATGATACACTCTGTCATACATAAGCCTCATTATATCTTTCCTCAAAAAAGCCACCATACCTACCTATTAAGACATTTTCATAGCCTTTCTGAGATACATTGCCATGCAACATCCACCATCTCTTGATTTGATCTTCATGTCATACATGATTTTGCTTGATCATAGAGCCACATGCTAGTTGGGCCTTGCCCTCATTACTGCTACATGACGCGCTAGTATAATTGCATATCCTGCTACACTGGCAGAGGCATACATTTGCATACATCATGATAGTTTTCACTTGTCTTTATGTTGAGTACTCCTTATAAAGTGTGATGATTTTTCTTTTTATTCATGTAAAACATCGAGTGTTGCCCTTAAGTGAGGAAAAGATCCCAAAGTGGACAAAACAAAAGATCCCAAAGAGGACAAATGAGAGATAAGAAGAAAGAGCCAAAGAGGCCACAAAAAATAAAAAAGGGGGAAAATAAAAAAAATAAAAAAAAGAGAGAAAGGGGCAACACTACTACTCGTTTTGAAAGACCCACACCCGTACTCCATTACTATATTGGTACTACATAGAGATTACCATTCATGCATAACTATGTGGGGACCCTTACACTATAGAACTTGGTTTGCATATTCCAATGATGAGCCTCCTCAAATGAGCTCTAGGTCTTCATGAGCAAACAAGTTGGATGCACCCCCACTAGTTCCATTGGAGAGCTTACCTTAGCTCATATGTGCATCCGTTACATGGCAATCCCTACTCCTCGCATCATATCTATCATTTGGCTTTCTCTCGTCTATGGTTGTCCTCATTTATGTGAGCCTTTAACACCTTTTTCTCTTCCTTCTCCATCATTATTCTATTTGCCATCCTAAGTGCCAACATATCTTGCTTACACTCATCCATTGCATGAGTGCTCAAAATCGAAAGGGAGAGGATTATTTTGACTTGTGCCTGACTAGTGGTCTTCGGATGAGTCAAAATAAGATTCTAAAGGAGACTAAGTGTGAGGTTTAGTAGATTGAGTTCTCAATTAAAAATATTTTATAATCTCAACCCATCTCCCATTTCTTGGATGCAAACACCATTTGGAGACATTCGAGTCACGGACACAGAGAGCTCTTGCACCTTTATGTTCTTTGCTAAATTTAATACTAGAAATAGACTCTTGCTTCTTATTGTCTTGACTTGAATTGCATATCCTACTTGCTTTAATTTAAAGTTCTTATATATGTGTTAGCATGTCACCACAGAAATTATTGTGTTATCATTTATCTACTCGAGGACGAGCAGAAATTAACCTTGGGGATGTTAATACGTCCCAAACGTATCTATAATTTTTCTTGTTCCATGATCTTTTGGGCGACATTGTTATATATTTTTCTACACTTTTATATCATTTTACACATATTTGGACTAACCTACTAACTCAGTGCACCGAGTGCCAGTTTCTGTCTGCTGGTGTCTATTTTGCAGGGGCTTTTACCCAATTTTCCGAAGCCCGAAAAAATCCAGAAAAAATATATAGAAAATCAGCGAAACAAAAGCTTCGGGATCACCTAAGGAGGGCCAGGGGGGCATGGGCCTGCCAGGCGGCCTTCTGGTGCGGCCAGGCCCTAGGCCGCGCCAGGAGGTCGCTTGGGTGGGTGCCACGTCCTCCGGTGCCCTCCTTTGGCCTCTATTTAGGGCCCCGAGAGGAAACCCTCGGAGACTTTCTGGTATCGCGAATTTCTCCATCGTTTCTCCGCCGTAGCGCTTCCAAGATCGGGAGCGTCAGGAGACCCCTTCACGGCACCCTGCCGGAGGGAGGAATTACCTTTGGGAGCTTCTCCGCCGCCATGGACGCTTCCCGGACGTGCCGTGAGTAGTCCTCCTTGGACCATGAGTCCATTACCAGTAGCTATGTGATGTCTTCTCTTCAATCTTGTGCTTCAATGGTTAGTCCTTGTGAACTGCCCTACTTGATCAAGGCATCTATGTAATTCTCTTGCTATTGCTATGATCGGTTTGTTGGGATCCGATGGATTATGAGATTATTTTCAGATTTTTATGAGTTATATATTTGATTATCCTTTTATATTATGTTCCTTAGTGATTAATGCATGTTCTCCGTTGCTTTTTATTGCTTTGGCCATGTAGTAGATTGTAACTCCAAGAGGGAGCGTTATGTATGATTGTGGGTTCGGGCCCCTCGATGTCTAGCTTGAATGATAAAAACATGAGACTAGGGGATGTGCTTGTTGCCACCAGGGAGAAAACAGCGGTGCTTGTGACCACGGTTGCAAGGATTGTTTACCTTACGCATAGTTCGTTAATGCAGTTGTCCATTGCTTTGAGTTTACACTTTGGGTGGGGCTCGCAACTTAATACCAGAGAGATGTTCTGGATATATATCTCAAGGTGGATGATTAGTAAGTAGATGCTGATGAATAAATGGTCTACTTGTCTTGGCGTACTGCCCATTACTATTGAGCCTCTAACTATCAAGGAGCATAATTAGCATTGCGGTGCGATCATAATTCTGTCAATTTCCCAATTGTGATTTGTTTACCCAAGCATAGTTTTTTATCGTCTTTTGGGAGAGAGACATCACTAGTGAACATTATGTGACTCGGTCCATATCACCATCATTGTTTACACCTCCATCGTATACCGCTTTCATTTACTTTTCCCTTGCAATCACTATTACCTTCCCGCTTGTGTTTTGATCTTGTGAAACTACAAGGCCGGAGAGATTGACAACCTCTCTGTACTCATTGGGAGCAAATTTATTCGCCACTACACCACCCCTGTGCACCGAAACATTTTGAAGGGCAGCACACTCTATATAAGCCACCCTTTCCCACTGGTGCAGGGGTTGGCATTTAACTGTAACCCATATTCCACTCGACATCAAGCTCCCAAGAGCACTGAGACGTAGAGCTTTTACCTCCACCGTAGAGGGGCCTGACCTCATACAACCTCGCCGTAGCTAAGGCTCTGCCCATCCTTTCATACCCTACACGTCTACTGTCAGGCTTATACCCACGACAAACAGCATGCTCTATATAATTGTATTTCTGGCATATGTTCTGAGTTTTTTGATTTGAGTTGCATAAGTGCCCCGAATAAATTATTTACTACATGCAGTTTTGTTTTTCTCAGATTCTGCCATGTTTTGCGTTTTCATTATTTTCGAAATCCTAAGCTTACTTTTTATCTGCAAAAACCTTTTGGAATTCCTAATAAGGTGTAGATTTTCATGAAAGTCTTTATTTCCAATAGGTAATGAGTTATTTTATTAAGGGAACTAACAACTCAATTTAGCTTATGATGAGTTTCGTATGAAGGGAGTTTTCAAGTACGCGATGGGAGATATGGTGAAACAAGATACAGGAGTGTCAAGCGCTCAAGCTTGGGGATGACCCCATGCACCCCAAGAAATATTCAAGGAGACTCAAGCGTCTAACCTTGGGGATGCCTCCGTGCATCCCCTTCTCTATCAACAATCATCAGTTCGTCCATCTCCATGCTATATTTTTATCACTTCATATGTTATGTGCTATGCGTGGAGCGTCCCGCTATTTGCTTTTTAGTTTGTTTTAATTTTTCTTGCTGTTCATAACAAGTCGGAACCTAGCCTACCTTGTTGAGGAGAGACACATTCTCCATTCCACTCTAGAACACAACATAGGTTTTCGTGCTTATATTTTTCGTGTGTTCTTCATCTTTTCGTAGCTACCGTCATGCTTAGCTCTTAGTTTTCATGCTTATATTTTTAAGAGATATTATTTAGGTTGATTTTGGAACTCTCTTGAGTTTTCATGCTTATCTTGTTTAGAGAGTTGGCTCGTTGCACTGTGTTGTGTGTCTTGCATGAGTAGGTAATTGAGGATGCTATTTAAGTATAGTCGTAACTAGAAATAGTTTTAAGGTATTGATTTGAGTAATGTCTGGACTATTGGTGCCAAGAGCTTGAGCCTATTAGTGATAGGTGTAATATTTTGGGAAATCCGTGTGTTTTTCAAAAACTAAAAATTAGTTGTGAACTCTGCTACTAAATTGATCGCTAACATCTGGAGGGGTTGGAATATATAGAGTACACTCACGTTACCATGAGTCGAGGATGCGCAAGGATAACCAAACCCCCAAACACTCCTCCTCGGGGTACTTGTCTCTTTGTGAATTTACTAACTAGATAGAGAGTTATCGATAATAAGTGTATGAGTTCTTCGGACTAATGTGAGTATTCGATTGTTGGCACTTCCACCATCCATATTTTGCTAGCCTCTTCGTTTCCGTGCATTGCCCTTTCTCACATTGAGAGTTGGTGCAAACTACGCCGGTGCATCCAAACCCATGACATGATACACTCTGTCATACATAAGCCTCATTATATCTTTCCTCAAAAAAGCCACCATACCTACCTATTAAGACATTTTCATAGCCTTTCTGAGATACATTGCCATGCAACATCCACCATCTCTTGATTTGATCTTCATGTCATACATGATTTTGCTTGATCATAGAGCCACATGCTAGTTGGGCCTTGCCCTCATTACTGCTACATGACGCGCTAGTATAATTGCATATCCTGCTACACTGGCAGAGGCATACATTTGCATACATCATGATAGTTTTCACTTGTCTTTATGTTGAGTACTCCTTATAAAGTGTGATGATTTTTCTTTTTATTCATGTAAAACATCGAGTGTTGCCCTTAAGTGAGGAAAAGATCCCAAAGTGGACAAAACAAAAGATCCCAAAGAGGACAAATGAGAGATAAGAAGAAAGAGCCAAAGAGGCCACAAAAAATAAAAAAGGGGGAAAATAAAAAAAATAAAAAAAAGAGAGAAAGGGGCAACACTACTACTCGTTTTGAAAGACCCACACCCGTACTCCATTACTATATTGGTACTACATAGAGATTACCATTCATGCATAACTATGTGGGGACCCTTACACTATAGAACTTGGTTTGCATATTCCAATGATGAGCCTCCTCAAATGAGCTCTAGGTCTTCATGAGCAAACAAGTTGGATGCACCCCCACTAGTTCCATTGGAGAGCTTACCTTAGCTCATATGTGCATCCGTTACATGGCAATCCCTACTCCTCGCATCATATCTATCATTTGGCTTTCTCTCGTCTATGGTTGTCCTCATTTATGTGAGCCTTTAACACCTTTTTCTCTTCCTTCTCCATCATTATTCTATTTGCCATCCTAAGTGCCAACATATCTTGCTTACACTCATCCATTGCATGAGTGCTCAAAATCGAAAGGGAGAGGATTATTTTGACTTGTGCCTGACTAGTGGTCTTCGGATGAGTCAAAATAAGATTCTAAAGGAGACTAAGTGTGAGGTTTAGTAGATTGAGTTCTCAATTAAAAATATTTTATAATCTCAACCCATCTCCCATTTCTTGGATGCAAACACCATTTGGAGACATTCGAGTCACGGACACAGAGAGCTCTTGCACCTTTATGTTCTTTGCTAAATTTAATACTAGAAATAGACTCTTGCTTCTTATTGTCTTGACTTGAATTGCATATCCTACTTGCTTTAATTTAAAGTTCTTATATATGTGTTAGCATGTCACCACAGAAATTATTGTGTTAACATTTATCTACTCGAGGACGAGCAGAAATTAACCTTGGGGATGTTAATACGTCCCAAACGTATCTATAATTTTTCTTGTTCCATGATCTTTTGGGCGACATTGTTATATATTTTTCTACACTTTTATATCATTTTACACATATTTGGACTAACCTACTAACTCAGTGCACCGAGTGCCAGTTTCTGTCTGCTGGTGTCTATTTTGCAGGGGCTTTTACCCAATTTTCCGAAGCCCGAAAAAATCCAGAAAAAATATATAGAAAATCAGCGAAACAAAAGCTTCGGGATCACCTAAGGAGGGCCAGGGGGGCATGGGCCTGCCAGGCGGCCTTCTGGTGCGGCCAGGCCCTAGGCCGCGCCAGGAGGTCGCTTGGGTGGGTGCCACGTCCTCCGGTGCCCTCCTTTGGCCTCTATTTAGGGCCCCGAGAGGAAACCCTCGGAGACTTTCTGGTATCGCGAATTTCTCCATCGTTTCTCCGCCGTAGCGCTTCCAAGATCGGGAGCGTCAGGAGACCCCTTCACGGCACCCTGCCGGAGGGAGGAATTACCTTTGGGAGCTTCTCCGCCGCCATGGACGCTTCCCGGACGTGCCGTGAGTAGTCCTCCTTGGACCATGAGTCCATTACCAGTAGCTATGTGATGTCTTCTCTTCAATCTTGTGCTTCAATGGTTAGTCCTTGTGAACTGCCCTACTTGATCAAGGCATCTATGTAATTCTCTTGCTATTGCTATGATCGGTTTGTTGGGATCCGATGGATTATGAGATTATTTTCAGATTTTTATGAGTTATATATTTGATTATCCTTTTATATTATGTTCCTTAGTGATTAATGCATGTTCTCCGTTGCTTTTTATTGCTTTGGCCATGTAGTAGATTGTAACTCCAAGAGGGAGCGTTATGTATGATTGTGGGTTCGGGCCCCTCGATGTCTAGCTTGAATGATAAAAACATGAGACTAGGGGATGTGCTTGTTGCCACCAGGGAGAAAACAGCGGTGCTTGTGACCACGGTTGCAAGGATTGTTTACCTTACGCATAGTTCGTTAATGCAGTTGTCCGTTGCTTTGAGTTTACACTTTGGGTGGGGCTCGCAACTTAATACCAGAGAGATGTTCTGGATATATATCTCAAGGTGGATGATTAGTAAGTAGATGCTGATGAATAAATGGTCTACTTGTCTTGGCGTACTGCCCATTACTATTGAGCCTCTAACTATCAAGGAGCATAATTAGCATTGCGGTGCGATCATAATTCTGTCAATTTCCCAATTGTGATTTGTTTACCCAAGCATAGTTTTTTATCGTCTTTTGGGAGAGAGACATCACTAGTGAACATTATGTGACTCGGTCCATATCACCATCATTGTTTACACCTCCATCGTATACCGCTTTCATTTACTTTTCCCTTGCAATCACTATTACCTTCCCGCTTGTGTTTTGATCCTGTGAAACTACAAGGCCGGAGAGATTGACAACCTCTCTGTACTCGTTGGGAGAAAAGTTATTTCTATGTGTGCAGGTCCACCTCTTCTGCTGACCAGGACAGGAGACACATACTTGTTGAGCCTAGGACTCCTCCTGGTTCGATAAACCTTACAATCTTCGTGTAAGGGAAATTTGCTGCTGACTACATCTCCACCTTCCACTTGGGGTAACCAACGAGGGGCGAGAAGTATATCCATCAACTAGTTATCATACGAGCACACAAAACAGATGTTTATTTGAAGGATTTAGAGGTGGCACATGCAAATTTACTTGGGATGGGAATTAAATTGTTGGGGAACGTTGCTTGGGAAACAAAAAATTTCCTGCGCACACGAAGACCTATCATGGTGATGTTCATCTACGAGAGGAGATTAGATCGACATACCCTTGTAGATGGCTCAGCGGGAAGTGTTAAGAAACGCGGTTGATGTAGTGGTACATCTTCGTGATTCAAATCACCGTCGTCCCATGATCCGTCCCTCGATCCGTTCTGATCTAGCGCCGAACAGACGACACATCCGCGTTCAACACACGTACAGCTCGATAACGATCTCGGCCTTCTTGATCTAGCAAGAGAGATGGATAAGTAGATGAGTTCTCCGGTATCGTGACGGCGCACTGGTGTTGGTGATGGTCTATTCCTGCAGGGCTCCACCCGAGCTCTGCAGAAATCTAATCTAGAGGAAGAACTATGAGGTGTAAGTTTGAGTTGCACCTGGTAAAGTTGTATCTCAAAAGCCCAAAACCTCTACTTTATATAGGAGGAGGGGAGAGGCAGCCTTGGGCATCCTTGGTGCACCAAGGAAACCCTCATTGGGTCGACCGAAGTGGGAGGGAGGAGTCCTCAAATCCCACTTGGATTAGGACTCCTTCCTTATTTTCCCACTTGTTTTGGTTTTTCCACTTTTTCCTCATGGTCTTTCCTTAGATGACTTTGTCAGCCCATTATACCATATTGTACATCCAATAAACCCACGTGGACCCCTTGGGGCGTGGTGGATCCACCCAGAGGCCCCCCGGAACCCATTCAACACTCCCGGTACACTGCCGGCAATGCCCGAAAACTTTCCGGAATCCAAACACCAACTTCCTATATATCAATCTTCGTTTCCAGACCATTCCGGAAACCCTCGTGACGTCCGTGATCTCATCCGGGACTCTGAAAAACCTTCGGTCACCAACACATATAACTCAACTATACTAAAACATCATTGAACCTTAAGTGTGTAGACCCTACGGGTTCGAGAACTATGTAGACAGGACCCGAGACACTTCTCGGTCAATATCCAATAGAGGGACCTGGATGACCATATTGGATCCTACATATTCTACGAAGATCTTTATCGGTTGAACCTCTGTGCCAAGGATTCATATAATCCCGTATAACATTCCCTTTGTCCATCGGTATGTTACTTGCCCGAGATTTGATCGTTTGTATCCCTATACCTATTTCAATCTCGTTACCGACAAGTTTCTTTACTCGTTCCGTAATACAAGATCCCGCGACTCACACTTGAGTCACATTGCTTGCAAGGCTTATATGTGATCTTGTATTACCGAGTGGGCCCCGAGATACCTCTTGTATTACGGAGTGACAAATCCCACTCTTGATCCATGCTAACTCAACGGACACCTTCGGAGATACCTGTAGAGCACCTTTATAGTCACACAGTAACGTTGTGACGTTTGATACACACAAGGTATTCCTCCGGTGTCAGTAAGTTACATGACCTCATGGACATAGGAATGGATACTTGACATGCATAAAACAATAGCAACAAAATGACACGATCACATGCTACGTTTATAATTTGGGTCTTGTCCATCACATGATTCTCCTAATGATGTGATCCCGTTATCAAGTGACAACACTTGCCTATGGCCAGGAAACCTTGACCATATTTGATCAATGAACTAGTCAACTAGAGGCTCACTAGGGACAGTGTGTTGTCTATGTATCCACACACGTATTTGAGTTTACAATCAATACAATTCTAGCTTGGATAATAAACGATTATTATGAACAAGGAAATATAATAACAACTAATTTATTATTGCCTCTAGGGCATATTTGCAATAGTCTCCCACTTGCACTAGAGTCAATAATCTAGTTCATCTCACTATGTGATTTTAACGAATCCAACACCCATACAGTTCTCGGGTTTGATCACGTCTTGCTTGTGAGAGAGGTTTTAGTCAACGGTTCTGAACCTTTCAGATCCGTGTGCGCTTTAGAAAACTTTATGTCATCTCATAGATGCTGCTACTACATGCTATTCGGAAATATTCCAAATATCTACTCTACTATATGAATCCGTTTTATTACTCAGAGTTATTCGGATTAGTGTCAAAGCTTGCATCGACGTAACCCTTTATAACGAAATCTTTAACCACCTCCATAATCGAGAAAAATTCCTTAGTCCATTAGTTACTAAGGATAACTTTGATCGATGTTTTAGTGATTCAATCCTCGATCACTCCTTGTACCCCTTGACACACTCATGGCAAGGCACACATCAGGTGCGGTACATAGCATGGCATACTTTAGAGTCTAGGGCTAAGGCATAGAAGATGACCGTCGTCCATTCTCTTTATTCTGCCGTGGCCGGGCTTTGAGTCTTACTCAAATTCACACCTTACAACATAGCCAATAACTCCTTCTTTGCTGATCTATTTTGAACTTTTTCAAAAACCTGTCAAGGCATGCATTTCATCGAAAGTTCTATTTGGCATTGTGATCTATCTCTATAGATCTTGATGCTCAATGTTTCAAGTAGCTCTATCCAGGTCTTCCTTTGAAAAACTCCTTTCAAACAACCTTTTATGCGTCACATGAATTCTACATTACTTCCGATCAACAATAGGTCAACCACATATACTTATCAGAAATTATATAGTGCTCCCACTCACTTCTTTGGAAATACAAGTTTCTCATAAACCTTGTACCAACCCAAAAGCTTTGATCATCTCATCAAAGCGTATATTCCAACTCCGAGATGCTTGCACCAGTCCATAGAAGGATCGCTGGAGCTTGCATATTTGTTAGCATCCTTAGGATCGATAAAACCTTCTGGTTGTATCACATACAACCTTTCCTCAACGAAACCATCGAGGAAACAATGTTTTGTCATCCTATGAGCAATATTTCATAAATAATGCAGCAACTGCTAACACAATTCCAACAGACTTTTAGCATCGCTACGACTAAGAAAGTCTCATCATAGTCAACTCTTTGAACTTGTCGGAAACATCTTTGTGATAAGTCAAGCTTTTCTTAATGGTGACTTTTCACCATAATTGTATGTCTTCCTTTCAAAGATCCATCTTTACTTAATAGTCCTAAGACCATCAAGTAGTTCTTCCAAAGTCTACACTTTGTTTTCATACATGGGTCCTCTCTCGGATTTCATGGCCTCTAGCCATTTGTCGGAATCCGGGCCCACCATCGCTTCTCCATAGCTCGTAGGTTCATTGTTGTTCAACAACATGACCTCCAAGACAGGGTTACTGTTGGGGATATTATCTGTTGGATAACCTGCCCTAGTTGGGCCGGGTCACCGAAGCTGGCGATTCATCTCAATGTGGTTTGGGCCTTGGCCTGGTAAGGCCGGAAGTCATATGGCGGTTCTAAACCTTCGGAAGGAGTCCATAATAGAGAAGGTCTCCAAGCCTTGGAAATATGGCGACTTAGATATAGCAAGAGTCATGATTTGTGTAAAGGAAAGGACCCTTGTAAACCCTAAGGACTCAACCTGTATATAAAGGCGAGTCCCAGGAAGGAAGAGGGCAGGTTAGAAATCATCGAGTGCTAGGTCAGGCGAGTTACGCCCTCCTTGTAATCGAAACTCCATCAATACAACACAAAGCAGGACGTAGGCCTTTACCTCCTCACGAGGGACCGAACCTGGGTAAATCTCTGTCTCGCTCCCGCTCAACCCCTTTGAGTCGCCACCAAGGTGCGATGGCTCCAACACTAAGTGCTTTCACGAGGACATGTGCCGTGACAAAACCACGACAGTTGGAGCCCACCGTGGGGTCTGCGCACGGTGGAGTTGAGTTCTCAAAGGGAGCCCTACCAGGGTTTGGGAGCTACGTGACGAGGATCATGACCCGGAGCCGCCGCGGGAAGTACTACATCAACAATTTCCTATGGGGGCCCGAGGCCGATTCGATCGAATCTGGTTACAGGGTCCCCTTCGGCAGGATCAACGTCTTCATCAGCATGTTTGGATCGCCCGTCCTGAGTCGGACACCGCCTCCGACATCGTCGAGCCGGTCAGGTACGTCCGCCCGGTCGTGACGCCAAACCTAACCCGCCCGGTCTTTGTTGGATTCACGCAAGGATCTGAGGAGCCAGAATACTCGGCGTCCTAGGAAACCACGCTGGTCAACACTGATGACGAATCGTTCGTGGGCGATTCAGATTCAATCCAGTCTCTACACGGGGCTGCCTTGGGGGCTTGTCACTGGCCATGGACCCCGAAGTTCTTGACCGCACTCGCCGTCAGATCGCCATTTACATGGCAGGGGCGACTCAACCCTCACCAAACCCGGCAGGCGGAGATGGAACTAGCGAGACGTCTAGAAGCCCGGCCGCAATTTTGGTGGAGTTAGCAGCGGAAATAACAAGGCTCATGGCGACCCCATCACACCGGAAAACCAGGAGGCGGTAAACACGGAATTGACGAAGATAAGAGAAGGGGTGTCAAAGGCTCAGCGGGATGCCGAGGTGGAGTCCGCCAGGATCGAGACCTGGCAAGCTCAAATTACCGCTGAGATAGCTCGCTTGAATACCGACAACTTGCGGCTCGAAAGGCACCAGCGCACATGTGACGCCGTCCATCAGCGGAGGCACCAGGGTCGCCTGCCCCCTGATCTCAGCCCGACCCTCCTGTTCGACACTCCGCGAACTCCCGGGGCGGGAGTCGCACCGGGGGGAGGGCCGGGCCAACCACCGAACCTGCCGTTTCAGCCAGCTGTGGATCGCGTTCCCCGATTCCAGACACCTCAAGGTCACTTTTCCAACCTGGTGGACAACGTCCTTGCCGCAACTCGCCATTTGGAATCCCTTCCGATTCATGGCAACACTCCTGCCGAGATAGAGGCGAGGAACGCCATTGAGATGTTGAAGACGACGGTGGTTCAAAACGCCCAGTTCTCACCCAGCCTAGATAGGCTGCATTCCACTCCCCAGGCAAGCCGCACCAGGAGTCGGCCAGAGGACCAGCCCGCTATAACCAGCGGACCGCGACCCTTCCCCCAGGACAACCCGCCTGATCATCGAGACCCGCCAGGTCGGGATTACCCGGACATCCAAGTCGCCCCAGCGCCTCTTGTTGGGAGCGGCAGACAAGTGGGGGTGCCGTGCTTGGCCCCCGCCCTTCGCAACGAGTGAACGCCCAAGAATTTTAAAGGGCCAAGAAAGGTGCCTAACTACACTCCGGACCTTGAGCCGGCGTCGTGGGTCGAGAGTTATAAAATCGCCATGGATATGCTCGATGTAAGTGAAGCAGTTTGCGCCAGATACTTCACAAGGATGCTCGAAGGGACGACGCGTACTTGTTTAAAGAACTTGCCCCCCAACTCCATCCAGACTTGGGCTGAATTGAAAGAGCGTTTCGTCAAAAATTTCCGAGGAACCTGCAAGCGTTCGATGACAATAGTCGATCTACAACACTGCATTCAATGCCCGGATGAGTCGGCCCACCACTGGTCGTGGCTGGTCACGGAAGTCATTCACTCGTCAGACGGTATTACGGCAGCTCAGGCTGTGCTGATCCTCGAGCAGAATTGCCACTACAAGCCTTTGGTGCAGAAGTTGGGGCGACTCAAGGGAAAGGTCCAAGACATGGGGGAGCTAATGGACACCCTCACTAGGTACGTTGAGGCGGACGACACCAAAGATCCCGGCGAGGATGGTGGTAAAGCTAACCCGCCAAGGAAGGGCGAGTCGTCCAAAAATCATACCCGGTTCCAGGGACGCGCCCGCCATAATCCGGGAGCGAATAACAAGAGAATGTAGCAGGAAGAATCTTCGGACTTAGTCGCCAACACCAACACCAATAATGGCAACCAACGCCAGAAGAAAAGTAGGGGTTACAGTGGCAAAAAGCCGCGCAACTATAATGAGTTACTCAAGGGCCCCTGACCGCACCACGCCATGGCAGACGGACCGGCGACTCATTCCTGGGAGGATTGTTACATGATGCGGGAGTTTTGGGCGGAGGCGATCAAAAAAGGGCAAAGCGGTGACCTAGACCAACGGCAGGAACAGTTCGGCGCGCCCAATCAATGCCATAATCCCTTCGGTGGTTTCCCCGAACCTGGGGCTCAGGGTGGCTCGCAGCCAAGAAGCGGCCAGTATCCGGTGCATCACAAGCGACGGTATAACCCGCCTGGAGTTTTTCAGCAACCACCCCCATAGGGGGCTTCGCAGGGGCAGGATGATAATGCCGTTTTCCGCAACAATCCCAAGCAGTTAAGCAATGGGCAGTACCACGTTTTCACCACCAATGCTTGCAGGCGTGATAAAAAGGTGAGTCACCGAGCGTACAGTGTGTTTGAGCCGGCGCTCCCTAGATACCTCCACTAGTCCGAGCAGACCATATCATAGAGTAGGGAGGATCACCCGCCAAGAGTTGACAATCCCGGCGACTTAGCGTTGGTCGTGGCTCCCCAAGTTGGGGGATGTACCTTGTCGAAGGTACTAATGGATGGTGGCAGCAGCATCAACATTGTGTACTTCGACACTTTCCAAAGGATGAACCTGTTGGAGAAAGATTTGATGCCTTCAACCACGGTATTCCACGGGATTGTCCCAGGCAAATCAGCGTACCCCATAGGCCGAGTCAGGCTTACAGTTGCATTTGGAACAACATCTAATTACAGGAGTGAGTCGCTGATGTTTGAGGTGATCAAGTTAAAAAGCCCCTATCATGCGCTGTTTGGGCGGCCGGCTGACGCTCGGTTCATGGCTCGCCCATGCTATGTTTAACTTAAACTCAAGATGCCTGATCCTAAAGGACCCATCACGGTTGATTGTGATAGAAGGATTGCAAGAGAATGTAAAGAAGGGGATGCGGCTTACGCAGAAGTCGCCTGTGCTGCGGAGGAGCTCAAATATCACCAGGCCAATGTTGATCCGGCTAATATGTCATCCCTAAAAAAAGCCACCGACAAACGCTGAGCCGCCCCTCAAATTCAAGCCAACTGATGACAATAAAACGGTGGATTTCGTCCCTGGCGACTCAACCAAGCAGTTCACTATTGGGACGGGTCTGGATCGCAAATAGGAAAGCGCGCTCATCGAATTCATCCGTGAGAATCGGGACATCTTCGCATGGAAACCTTCTGACATGCCTGGTGTGCCGAGAGAATTCGCTGAGCACCACCTTAATGTTGACCCAAAGGCAAAACTTATTCAACAATATCTTCATAGGTTCAATGAGGAACGACGCAAGGCAATCGGGGAGGAAGTTGCCCGGCTCTTGGTCGCCGGATTCATCGTAGAGGTCTTCCACCCCAAATGGTTGGCTAACCCGGTCTTGGTAATCAAGAAGAATGGTACCTTCCGTATGTGCATTGATTACACGGACCTTAACAGAGCTTGTCCGAAGGATCCTACCGCTCTTCCCCGCATCGACCAAATTATTGATTCAGTGGCGGGATGCGAACGTTTGTGCTTCCTGGACGCTTATTCTGGATATCACCAAATCAAGATGGCCGTGGAAGATCAAGAGAAAACAACTTTTATAACCCCCTTTGGGGCTTTGTGCTATGTGTCCATGCCATTCGGACTCAAAAGTGCAGGGGCGACTTATCAACGCTGCATTCAAAATTGTCTCCGTGGCCAAATCGGACGCAACGTCCATGCCTATGTTGATGACATTGTGGTTAAAACCCACATGAAGGAAACGCTATTGGAAGATCTCAAGGAAACTTTTGATAATCTCCGGGTATATCAGATGAAGCTTAATCCCACCAAGTGTGTCTTTGGTGTTCCTGCAAGAAAGTTGTTGGGCTTCCTGGTGTCTGAGCGCGGCATCGAAGCTAACCCGGACAAGATCGAAGCGGTTACCTCCTTGGGGAAACTAGCGAATATTAATCAAGTCCAACGGATGGCGGGTCGTATTGCGGCCTTATGTCGTTTCATAAGCCGTCTGGGAGAGAAAGCTATTCACCCTTATCAATTGCTTAGGAAATCTGACCATTTTGTTTGGACGGACGAAGCCGATGAAGCTTTCGAAGCCTTAAAGCAGCAGCTGGGCAACCCGCCGGTCTTGGCCGCCCCGACTGAGAAAGAGCCCATGCTTTTATATATTGCGGCAAACTCCAAAGCGGTGAGTGTGGCGGTGGTCGTCGAAAGGAAGGAGGAAGGGAAGGAATACCCTGTGCAGCGCCCGGTGTATTTATCAGCGAGGTGCTAACTCTTTCCAAGCAGCGATACCCACACTGGCAAAAAATAGTTTATGGGGGCCTTTATGGCAAGCCGGAAGCTTAAACATTATTTTCAAGAGCATCCCATCACGGTGGTTAGCTCCGCTCCCCTCGGGGACATCATCCAGAATCGGGAGGCGACAGGGCGAATTGCCAAGTGGGCGATCGAACTTGGGCCGCACCACGTGCGATACACCCCCCGCACGGCTATCAAGTCTCAGGCCTTGGTTGATTTTGTCAATGATTGGACCGAGTTATAGATCCAGAAGACAGGCCTGACCTTACATATTGGACTATTTATTTTGATGGATCTAGACAGTTGGAAGGCTCGGGGGCTGGTGTGGTGGTGATATCACCTCAAGGGGACAAATTCTGTTACATCCTCCGACTCATGTTTCCATGTACCAACAACGCTGCGGAATACGAAGCTTTGCTTCACGGCTTATGAGTCGCCAAGGAGATGAAGCTTATGCGGGTCAGATGTTTCGGCGAGTCTGATCTCGTGGCTCAACAAGTTTCAGGCACTTGGGATTCTCGGGACCCCTTGATGGCGCCTTACAGGAGGGTTGTGTCCGATGTGGCGGGTCATTTCCATGGCTATCAGGTCGATCACATTGACCGGCGCCTTAACAAAGTAGCTGATGCCCTTTCGGGTCTCGGTTCCCAGCGTAAGCCGGTTCCCCCCAATGTTTTTCTGGATACTCTACATAATCCTTCCGTAAGGTTGCCTTCAGAGGAGGAATTGGCAATACCAGATCCAGAGTCCCAGTTCGTGGCGGCTCTCCATGTTACGCCGGATTGGGTTCTTCCGTATCTGGCCTATCTCGCCCGAGGCAGGTTACCTACGGATGAAGTGTTGGCTCGCCAAATCGTTCGGCAAAGCAAATCCATGGTAATCATCAATGGCGAACTATATAAACGGAGCACTTCTGGGGTTTTTCAAAGGTGTGTTTCCTCTAGAGAAGGGTGCATAATTCTAAATGACATTCATTCCGGAGATTGTGGGCATCATGCCGGGTCACGCTCCTTGGTTTCAAAGGCGTTCCATCATGGTTTCTTATGGTTGACGGCCCATACAGATGCAGAGGAGATAGTTCGTCGATGTGATGGATGCCAACGTTACGGGCGACAGGCCCATGTGCCGGCTCAAGAACTAAGGATGATACCCATCACTTGGCCTTTCGCGGTATGGGGGTTAGACATGGTTGGCCCCTTTAAGATGTCATCCAACAAGAAAACCCATTTGCTCGTGGCGACTGATAAGTTCGACAAGTGGGTTGAAGCAGAGCTTGTTGGAGCTTGCGATGCGGAGACAGCGGTCAAATTCTTGAAAAAATCGATCTTCCGGTTCGGATATCCGCACAGTATCATTACTGATAACGGCACTAATCTGTCTCAAGGGGCGATGCAAGAGTTTTTCCATCATGAGCACATCCAGCTTGATGTTTCTGCGGTTGCTCAGCCACAATCTAATGGACAGGCGGAGCGGCCGAACCAGGAAATTTTGCGGGGAATCAAACCCCGACTCATGGTTCCCTTGGAATGAACCCCGGGGTGTTGGGTTGAGGAGTTGCCTTCGGTACTATGGAGCATCCGGACCACCCCGAATCGGTCTACGGGTTTTACCCCTTTCTTTCTGGTCTATGGAGCAGAAGACGTTCTTCCCATTGATATAAGGCATGACTCTCCTAGAGCCGCCGCTTATGTGGAACAAGACAACGAACTGGCGCGTCAAGATTCTTTGGACGCCTTAGAGGACGCGGGTGATTTGGCCGCAGCCCGATCGACCATTTATCACCAGGACTTACGGCGTTATCACAGCCGCCGGGTCAAGAGCCGAACCTTTCAGGAAGGCGACCTAGTGCTTCGGCTGATACAAGATCGTACTAGCATGCATAAGTTATCACCACCATGCGAGGGACCGTTCGTCGTGAGCAAAAATCTTCGCAACGGGTCTTACTATCTGGTGGATCTCCGGCCTGATCGGCCAACCACGGAGGCTGAGTCAACTCGCCCCTGGAACATAGCCCACTTGCGGCCTTATTACACTTGAGCTATTAGCTCTACGTTTTGTAAGTTTTTCATTTCTTATAAAGCAATAAAATTAAACGCCTCCCGACTTGGGGGCTTTCCTGCTAATTCATCTTATTGAAAGGTATGGATCTTTATTCCTTCATCAACAAGTCTCCCAAACATGGACGCTATCCATACCAAAGAGCTTAAGTCGTCACGATGCGCTTATTACAAAACTGGGTATCGATAAGCCAAAGAGGATCGAAGTCGCCACAAGCGCGCGATTCAAACATAGGCGCCTTATGTGATTCTGTGGATTAGACCGGCTTACTTGAGGACAGTGTGTTCCCAAGTCGTTTTGTGGTAATAGCGTATACGCTTCTACAATCCTATGACGGTCTTTCTCTTAATCATAGGTCACTTGGGGGCTTCCTCTCACTGAGATCAGCCTTACTACCCATTTGGCCTGTGAAAAATTACCGCATTACAAATGGTTATACTGGACTGTGTGTTGGCCGAATCGCCATATGGACCCGTGAACTCTTGGCGAGTTATTCCGCTCATGGACCCTGAACTTGCCTTGGTTAAAACATGTCTGGTACCGGCAAGCGCCTCACATGGAAAATAGAGATACCATTGGTTCATTGAACCCGCTTCACTGAACCTTGACTTGTGCCTGATCAGCCGGTCTAAATACTTGAGCTTTTGATACAAAAGTCTCCTTTGGGTGGCGCATGAGTTTATTTAACTCGCCCTATCCTGTCGCGACCTGACGAGCCGACGAAATTGCTATTTTTTACCTTCCTGGCGCTGCCACAAGGTTTTTCAGACTTTTTTCTGACTCGCCTCAAAATATCTTGGGGCGATTGCTATTTATTATCACCCATTACTCACTGAGATGGTTTGATATATGTTTCCAAGCTTAAAACAGGTTGATGATCAAAATCACTCTAGCCATGGCGGATCAAGCGTCATGAAAACGCCTCAATGGCGGGTCAAGCATCATAATAACGCCTTGAACGGCGGATCAAGCATTTGAAAACGCCTTAAGGGCGACATAAGGATTTTTCAAGATATCATAGAAGCAGTTTGATTCCTAAAAAGACTTATTACATGGCTCTCATGGCCAAATCCATGAAGTTTTATTCTGCTGATGTCCTTGGATCAGCCTGCTGCGAGCTTTGGCCGACTTCAATTTGCAAGTCGCCCAGTACCCAGTTACACTTGGATAACGCGACGAACTCATCTTCATCGTTCAACACTGATGAGAGATCCGCCTCCAAGTCAAAAGGATTCTTGGGTCGACGCGGAGTTAAGCTGGTCGTCACAAAGGTTGGCGGGTTAACCTTCTTGTTCTTGTTGTCATTGGCGGCTTGGTATTTTGATAAATCCAAGCTTGCAGCAAGCTGAGTCGCCTCCAAACGAGAGTCTTTAACAACACACTGGTAGTCCACTTCAGCAAATTCTGACCCGTCATCCTTGAGCTGACGAAAGCCCGCCGCTACTTCTTCTCGGTTTATTTCTGGAGCATATGCTAAGCACCGACTCAGTGTAGTCAGTGCTCCTTTCCGGGCGGCTGACCGAGTTAGCTCGCCAATTTGAGGACGAAGAGTAGATAAGCAGCCAAGCATCTTCTTTATTGATGTTATAGGTTCCTTGGCGCCCATCACTGCTTTCGCGGTCAGCACACTTCCGGTATACAGTTGCTCCGTCAACGTGTAAATCGTCTTCAACATCAGGACGCAATCATCCTGAAGGTTGGCGGCTCTCGGACCTGTATAAGCGGTAATGATAGTCAGCGATTTATACAAAGCTATTTGTTTAGAAAGGTCAAGGGTTGGTTTTTACCAAAGACAGCTTGCGCCATGTTGGAGATATGTCGCTTTAAGCCGGACAGCTCTTGTTGCACAGTATCCAACTTGGCTTCAGCTTTTTCTGCTCGCTTTATTAAGGCATCTTGATCAGCTTGAGCCCTTTTTAAGTCGGCTTTTAGCTTCTCCGTCTTAGATAAGGTCAGTTGATACTTCTCTTCTAATTTTGCCCGGGCATCCTGCTGATCGGTTAAACTTTTCTTCAAGTCGCCAAATGCTGATTCAGTTTGGATAAGTGATTCCTGTTGAAATATATAGTTAAGGGGCAAGTCTCAGAATTATTGCAAGCAACATCCCTGACACTTGGGGGCTAATGTATAATTTTTTAGACAAAATTATACAGTATCAAGACCCGACTCATCTTTTTACTGATGACCCGACCCTTGGGGGTTACAGGTCGAAAGTTTTTTCTTCAAATTATCAAGACCCGACTCATCTTTTTATTGATGACCCAGCCCTTGGGGGTTACAGGTTGAAAGTTTTTTCTTCAATTATCAAGACTCGGCTCATCTTTTTTACTAATGACCCAGCCCTTGGGGGTTACATGTCGAAAGTTTTTTCTTCAATTATCAAGACCCGGCTCATCTTTCTACTGATGACCCGGCCCTTGGGGGTTACAGGTCGAAACTTTTTTCTTCAATTATCAAGATCCGTCTCATCTTTTTACTGATGACCCGACCCTTGGGGGTTACAGGTCGAAAGTTTTTTCTTCAATTATCAAGACCTGGCTCATCTTTTTACTGATGACCCAGCCCTTGGGGGTTACAGGTCGAAAGTTTTTTCTTCAATTATCAAGACCCGACTCATCTTTTTACAGATGACCCGGCCCTTGGGGGTTACAGGTCGAAAGTTTTTTCTTCAATTATCAAGACCCGACTCATCTTTTTACTGATGACCCGGCCCTTGGGGGTTAATGAGGATAATACAGTGTGCAATAAGATGTACCTCATGTTTGTTCTTCAGCAATCGAAGCAGGCTTTTCTCCATCTCATAACTCGCCTCCAGGCGACTTGCAAAGCCAGAGCAAAGTTCTTTGAATTCGAGATTCTCATATTGGGAGAGCTTAGCCTTGGAAAGTTCATGATCAAAAATAGGTTGAGCTGATAATGATACATGCTTCGATAAAACCGTTGTGGCCGGCTTAGAAAAGTGAGTACCGGTGATAACTACAGCGTCTGGGTCTTCTGCTGTTTTCAATGGACTTGGCGGGTTAGGCGTTTCCATGGTTTCCTTGGGTGAGTTGGGGAGATCCGCTTGATCTTCAGGCTTGTCTTGGTCTGGGTTATCCTGGATCGGCGCCGATTGTTCAATAGGCTCCGAAGCTGTAAGGGGAGTTGACCCGCCAGTTTTCCTTTCTTCGCCTGTGGCCTAAAAAGAGAAGAGGGTGCGTTTAAAGGAGTTTATGTTACCACCATCAGAACAAAGGTAAATGTTGTCAAAGGCTTACCCAGGGACACGGATCATTGGTGGGAGTGCTGACATCACTGAATCGCCAGATGTGGGTGGAGAACTCTGCAAAAATAATACCTCGAAGATATGAGCGAGTTACAAACACGATCCAAAAGGACCTGAAGAAGTGTTATTAAAAGATACCTCATTTGGCCTTTTCTTGTTTCTTGTTGGTAACCCGGACACCAGGTCTCCAGAATGACTTCGAGTTTTCTGATTTGAGGCATGTTGTGCTTTCTTCAGAAGGAAATTTGGATCCAAACAAGCATTTGGGTGTGAGAAGGGAACTTTCACACAAATTCTCCAGGCCAGCTTAGGTGGACAAGAAGATGAGTCGGAGGAAACAGAAATTACCTCTACGGAGTCTTCCTGGCTTTCATTGCCCTCATTCTATACAAAAGATATAGAGGTGTAAATGCAAAACTAGCAGTAAATGGATGGCGAGTTAAAGAGGATGGATTTTTACCTCTGAAAGTACATCGCCGACTTGGGATTCATCGGCTTCAGATGGCTCAGTAACGGCGGCTTTGCCCTTGCCCTTGGACTTCTTCTTTGGAGGCGGCCTAGCTTGCTTCATGGCCGACTTCTTTGGCCTCTTGGACCAGAATTTATCACCTTTCTGAAATGGCATATTTTATAAGAGGTCATAGTTCAAGTAAGACGAAAGGAATACAAACAAGAGGCGGGTTAAGTTATTTACCTTTGGTGCCGGGTTGATCTTGCAGAACGGCTTAAGACCTATTTGGCCACATTTTGCCGTGGGTTCGCCGGTCAACTTCTTGATGATGGTTACAATATCACTCTCTGTCAGAGCCGTGTGGAAGTAGCACTGAGGGTGATCCAGGGTGCCGTCAAAATAACACATTAATCCCTACTCGCGACTTAAAGGAAGGATACACCATTCGACCCAGCAGCGGATCAAGTCAACCCCAGTAAGGTCGTTGTTTGTCAGAGATGTTAACTGGACAATACTAGGATAAAATTTGACTCCTCTTCTTCGGTGAGCTTGTCTGGGAGTTTAAAATTTGTTGGAAGGCGATCTTTCCTATAACCGAGAAGCTTGTTCTCGCCCTCAGGCGAAGTCTCCCAGCAGTAAAACCAAGACTCGCCCCAGCCTTTGGGATGGCTTGGCATGGCGAGTGATGGGAATGGACTATCCCTACGGCGCTGAACATTGACACCTCCAAGCTCCAGACTAGGGCCATTGTGAAATTCTGTTTGGCTATTCAAGTGGAAGAAGTACCAAAATAAAGGAACTGAGGGTTCCATCCGCAAGTAAGCCTCACAAAACACTTGGAACTGGCATAGATTGCTTATCGAGTTGGGTCCTAAATCCTGGAGGCGGACATTCATAAAAGTCATGGCGTCTCTAGGGAATTTCGATCCGCGCGGCTTAAATCCCCATTCAAGGTGTTCAACAAAACCAACTATCTCCCCTTCCTTCGGATTGGGGACTTCTTCTCCTAACCCGGTGCGCCAACCGATAACCGCTTGAGCGTCCAGATTCCCCGTTTTTACATAGTCTTTAAGTATAGCATCATTAACCTTGGTTGGGAGCCAGTCACTTTTGAAAATAGTGCCCATGCTACAAAGGGATAAAATTACGGGTGAATCGACATGCCAAGCATCTACTGAAAAAGGTGAAACAAGTTTATTTGACTCGCCAAAGAAATTTGTCTGATGGCTGAGGGAGGTTTTTTGACCCGCCGACGAAGGTCCGGGTCAGACTGCCAAAGGCGACTTATGAAACTCCTACTACTTAAAGGAGAGGTGTTTCAGAGCATCAGTAGTACTTGTCAAGATGGTGAAGTATAAGATTATAAACAGATTTCACTCGACAAGCGATAGATTATGGATCTACCGGACAGACAGAAATGACTGCGAAAAATGTCTGGATAAAACGGCATGCGACTAAGGTGGGAACAGTACTGTTGATCTGGTGAAGCCTTTTCTAAGTATGCAAGTCAAGGCCAAACAAATGAAGGTATGAAACATTGTCGGACTCACTATCATCACCGCCAACTAATCAGGGATTACGAAGCCATTCGGGAAGGTACCAAGAACACAGTAGGTATGAACCTCGAAAAACTTGGATCTGCTTTTAATGGCGGGAAGCTGGCTTGATGGATACGGCTGGAGACGTCCGAAGAAGGGTTCGCCGTGAGTGTTGCGCGGACGGCGATGAAGATCTCTGACCGACGCGAAGATCTCAGGCGGCGACGAGGTGTTTGACGGCGACAAGGTGCTTGACGGCGGCGAGGCGTTCGACGGCGACGTAATGCTCGGCCACGACGAGGTGTTCGGCGGCGACGAAGTCTTTGGGCGGTGCCGAAGCTTTCGGATGACAACGAGGTCTTCGGGTGGCGATAAGATTTTCTCTGCGACGGTGAGGAAGAGAAGGGCGACAAGACGGGTAGGTGAAATGCGCCCAGTCCCTTCCTCCCGCCTATTTATCAGGTCGGGCGCTAGGATCGAGGCGCCACGAGCGGGAAGTGCCAAAAGATAAATATTCGCCATGATGGCGCCCCGAAATTTTTGGGATAACAACGTCGAAGGATCTGTTGGGGATTACGTCATCATCTCTTCCGAGATTCAAGGGATAAGGAGGCGCTAACAAGAAGCGGTTGGGCGACTTGAGTTTTTCCGCGGCAGATGGCGGTTTAAGTACACGACGCATAAGAGGAGTGAAGATGAATCGCCCCTAATTGAGTAAGGATATTGGCGTGAAAAGAATTCAAGTCAATCTGGGCCTAATTTTGGGATATTATCTGTTGGATAACCCGCCCTAGTTGGGTCGGGTCACCGAAGCTGGCGATTCATCTCAATGTGGTTTGGGCCTTGGCCTGGTAAGGCCGGAAGTCATATGGCGGTTCTAAACCTTCGGAAGGAGTCCATAATAGAGAAGGTCTCCAAGCCTTGGAAAGATGGCGACTTAGAGATCGCAAGAATCATGATTTGTGTAAAGGAAAGGACCCTTGTAAACCCTAAGGACTCGACCTGTATATAAAGGCGAGTCCCAGGGAGGAAGAGGGCAGGTTAGAAATCATCAAGTTCTAGGTCACGCGAGTTACACCCTCCTTGTAATCGAAACTCCATCAATACAACACAAAGCAGGACGTAGGCCTTTACCTCCTCACGAGGGGCCGAACCTGGGTAAATCTCTGTCTCGCTTCCGTTCAACCCCTTTGAGTCGCCACCAACGTGCGATGGCTCCAACACTAAGTCCTTTCACGAGGACATCTGCCGTGACAAAACCACGACAGTTACAGTACCACTCTGTAGTAGTACGCGACCTTGTCGACCTACGAGGTTTGTAGTAACTTGATCCGAAGCTCAACGATCACCATCATCAGTTTCCTCTTCAATTGGTGTAGACGCCACATGAACATCTTCCTGCGCCCTGCTAACATTGGTTGAAGTGATGGTTCACTAACCTCATCAAGTTCCACCACCCTCCCACTCAACTCTTTCGAGAGAAACCTTTCCTCAAGAAAGGACCCGTTTTAGAAACAAACACTTTGCTTTCGGATCTGATATAGGAGATGTACCCAACTATTTTGGATATCCAATGAAGATGCATTTATCCGCTTTGGGTTCGAGCTTATCAGACTGAAACTTTTTCACATAAGCGTCGCATCCCCAAACTTTCAAGAAACGACAGCTCAGGTTTCTCCAAACCATAGTCTATACTGTGTCATCTCAAAGGAAATACGCGGTGCCCTATTTAAAGTGAATGCGGTTGTCTCTAATGCATAACCCATAAACGATAGTGGTAATTCGATAAGAGACATCATAGTATGCACCATATCAAATAGGGCGCGGCTATGACGTTTGGACACACCATCACACTATGGTGTTCTAGGGGGCATGAATTGTGAAACAATTTCCTCATAGTCTTGACTGTGTACCAAAAAATCGCAACTCAGATATTCATCTCTATGATCATATCGTAGACAGTTTATCCTCTTATCACGACGAACTTCACTCTAAAATAGCTTTGAACTTTTCAACATTTCAGACTTGTGATTCATCAAGTAAATACTCGTGTATCTACTCAAATCGTCAGCAAAGTAAGAACATAAGGATATCCGCTGCGTGCCTCAACACTCATTGGACTGCACACATCAAAATGCACTGCTTCCAATAGGTTACTTTCTTGTTCCATGTGGTACGATTTTGCATGTCTCAAGTGATTCAAAATCAAGTGAATCCAAACGATCCATCCGCATGGAGTTTCTTCATGCGTTTATACCAACAGGTATGGTTTGCATGCTCAAACATTTCAAAAATGAGTGAGTACAAAGATCCATTAGCATGCAGCTTCTTCATGCATTTTACACCAACATGACTCAAGTGGAAGTGCCACAAGTAAGTGGTACTATCATTATTACTTTGTATCGCTTGGCACCAATATTATGAACATGTGTAACACTACGATCGAGATTCAAGAAACCATTGAGGGTAATTATTCAATCAAATAGAATAACTATTATTCTCTTTAAATGAATAATCGTATTGCAATAAACACGATACAATCATATTCATGCTCAACGCAAACACCGAATAACAATTATTTAGGTTTAACACCAATCCCGATGGTAGAGGGAGCGTGCGATGTTTTTGATCACATAAACCTTGGAAACACTTCCAACACGTATTGTCACCTCGCCTTTAGCTAGTCTCCGTTTATTCCGTAGCTTTCATTTTGAGTTACTAATCACTTAGCAACCGAACCGGTATCCAATACCCTCGTGCTACTAGGAGTACTAGTAAAGTACACATACTATCATGTATATCAAATATACTTTTGTCAACTTTGCCAGCCTTTTTATCTACCAAGTATCTAGGGTAGCTCCGCCTAAGTGACCGTTCCCCTCATAACAGAAGCACTTAGCCTCGGGTTGGGTTTCTTCATTAGAGCAGCAACTGGTTTCCCATTTCATGAAGTATCCCTTCTAGCCCTTGCCCATCTTGAAACTAGTGGTTTTACTAACCATCAACAATTGATGCTTCTTCTTGATTTCTACTTTTGCAGTGTCAAACATTGCGAATCGCTAAAGGATCATCATATGTATCCTTGATATGTTATAGTTCATCACGAAGCTCTAGCAGCTTGGTGGCAGTGACTTTGGAGAACCATCACTATCTCATCTCGAAGATTAACTCCCACTTGATTCAAGCGATTGTTGTACTCAGACAATCTGAGCACATGCTCAACGATTGAGATTTTCTCCTTTACTTTTTAGACAAAGAACCTTGTCAGAGGTCTGATAACCCACAAGTATAGGGGATCACAACAGTTTTCGAGGGTAGAGTATTCAACCCAAATTTATGGATTCGACACAAGGGGAAGCCAAAGAATATTCTCAAGTATTAGCAGTTGAGTTGTCAATTGAACCACACCTGAAAGACTTAGTATCTGCAGAAAAGTATCAGTAGCAAGGTAGTGTGATAGCAACAGTAGTAGCAGTAACCAGTAGCAGCAAAGTAACAGCAGCAACAGTAACAACAGTAGCAGCAGAGTAACAGTAGCAGCAGTAGCGACAAAGTAACATAGCAAGGACCAGCTGCAAAAGACTCAGTAGCAGAGTAGGGTGATAGCAACAGTAGCAACGGTAACTAGTAGCAGCAAAGTGACAGCAGTAGTGACAGAGTAACAACAGTAGCAACAGACTAACAGTAGCAGTAGTAGAGGCATAGTAACGTAGCAAGGACCAGTAGGAAAAGACTCGTAGGCACTAGATCGGTGATGGATGATTATGCCGGATGTTATTCATCATGCAATAGTTATAACACGGAGAGATATGTAACTAGCTCCAGTTCGTCAATGTAATGTAGGCATGTATTCCATATGTAGTCATACATGCTTAGGGAAAAGAACTTGCATGACATCTATTGTCCATCCCTCCCATGGCAGCGGGGTCCTAATGGAAACTACGGGATATTAAGGTTCTCCTTTTAATAAAGAACCGGACCAACGCATTAACACTTGGTGAATACATGAACTCCTCATACTATGGTCATCTCCGGGAGTGGTTCCGGCTATTGTCACTCGGGGGTTGCCGGGTCATAACACATAGTAGGTGACAACAACTTGCAAGATAGGATAAAGAACACACATATATTGGCGACAACAGAATAGGTTCAGATCTGAAATCATGGCAATCGGGCCCTAGTGACAAGCATTAAGCATGGCAAAGTAGTAGCAACATCAATCTCAGAACATATTGGATACTAGGGATCTATCCCCGTCAAAACTAACTTGATTACATGATAGATCTCATCCAACCCATCACCATCCAACAAGCCTATGATGAGATTACTCACGAACGGTGAAGAGCATCATGGAATTGGCGATGAAGGAAGGTTGGTGATGATGATGGTGACGATCTCCCCTCTCCAGAGCTCAGAACGGACTCCAGATCTGCCTTCCAGAGGAGGAACGGGAGGTGGCGGCGCCTTCAGATCGTAAAACGCGATGAACTCTTCTCCTTGATTTTTTTTGGACGAAAGGGATTAAATAGAGCTGGGATTGGAGGCGGTGGAGTTTCGTGGGCCCCACAAGCCTGCCAGGCGTGGCCAGGGGGGGCGCCTGGTGGGCTTGTGGGATCTTAGCTTCACCCCTTCGGTTTATTCTTGCGCCAGTATTTTTTATATATTCCACAAAAAATACCCGTAAATTTCCAGTTCATTTCAAGAATTTTTATTTCTGCGCAAAAACAACACCATGGCAATTCTGCTGAAATCATCGTTAGTCCGGGTTAGTTCCATTCAAATCATGCAAATTAGAGTCCAAAACAAGGGAAAAAGAGTTTGGAAAAGTAGATACGTATCAGCCACCCAAAATTATTATCCATGGGTGGCTGATACGTATCTACTTTTCCAAACTCTTTTCCCCTTGTTTTGGACTCTAATTTGCATGATTTGAATGGAACTAACCCGGACTAACGCTGTTTTCAGCAGAATTGCCATCGTGTTGTTTTTGCGCAGAAATCAAAGTTCTCGAAATGACCTGGAAATTTACGGGGATTTTTTGTGGAATATATGAAAATACTGGCGCAAGAATCAACCGGAGGGGTGGAGTTGAGAGCCCACAAGCCCACCAGGCGTGGACCCCCTTGCCGCGCCTAGCAGGCTTGTGGGGCCCATGTTGCTCCACCGCCTCCAATCTCAGCTCTATTTAGTCCCTTTCGTACGGAAAAAATCAAGGAGAAGAGTTCATCGCGTTTCACGATACGGAGGCGCCGCCACCTCTTGTTCTTCCTCTAAGGGCAGATGTGGAGTCCGTTCTGAGGAGATCGTCGCCATCGCCATCACCAACCTTCCTTCATCGCCAATTCCATGATTCTCTTCACCGTTCGTGAGTAATCTCATCGTATGCTTGCTGGACGGTGATGGGTTGGATGAGATCTATCATGTAATCGAGTTACTTTTGACGGGGATTGATCCCTAGTATCCACTATGTTCTGAGATTGATGTTTCTACTACTTTGCCATGCTTAATGCTTGTCACTAGGGCCCGAGTGCCATGATTTCAGATCTGAACCTATTATGTTCTCGTCAATATATGTGTGTTCTAGATCCTATCTTGCAAGTTGTAGTCACCTACTATGTGTTATGACCCGGCAACCCCAGAGTGATGATGACCCACAAGTATAGGGGATCTATGGTAGTTTTTTCGATAAGTAACACTGTCGAACCCAACGAGGAGAAGAAGGATCTGACAAGTGGTTTTCAGCAAGGTAATATCTGCAGGCACTGAAATTATCGGTAACAAGTGGTTGTGTGGTGAGATGATTCATAGCAAGCAACAAGAAAAAAAGTAGCAATGGTGCAGCAAAGTTTTCCAATCCCTTTTGTAGCAAGGGACAAGCCTGGACAAAGTCTTATAGGAGGAAAAAACGCTCACGAGGACACACGGGAATTTCTGTCATGCTAGTTCTCATCATGTTCATACGATTCACGTTCGTTACTTTGATAGTTTGATATGTGGGTGGACCGGCGCTTGGGTACTGCCCTTACTTGGACAAGCATCCCACATATGATTAACCCCTCTCGCAAGCATCCGCAACTACGAAAGAAGAATTAAGACAAAGTCTAACCATATCATTAAACTAGTGGTTCCAAATCAGCCCCTTACGAAGCAACGCATAAACTAGGGTTTAAGCTTCTGTCACTCTAGCAACCCATCATCTCCTTACTAATTCCCAATGCCTTCCTCTAGGCCCAAATAATGGTAAAGTTTTAGGTAGTCGATGTTCACATAACACCACTAGAGGAAAAACAACATACAACACATCAAAATATCGAACGAATACCAAATTCACACGACTACTATTAGCATGACTTATCCCATGTCCTGAGGAACAAAAGTAACTACTCACAAAGCATAATCATATTCATGACCAGAGAGGTAATGAGTAGCATCAAGGATCTGAGCATAAACTCTTCCACCAAATAATCCAACTAGCATCAACTAGAAAGAGTAATTAACACTACTAGCAACCTTACAAGTAACAATCGGAGTCGCGAGACGGAGATTGGTTACAGGAGATGAACTAGTGTTTGGAGATGAGATGGTCCTGTTGAAGATGTTGATGGTGATGAGTCCCCTCCGATGAGAGGAGTGTTGGTGATGACGATGGCGACGATTTCCCCCTCAGGGAGGGAAGTTTCCCTGGCAGGATCGTCCTGCCGGAGCTCTAGATTGGTTCTGCTCAAGTTCCGCCTCGTGGCGGCGACGAATCCTCCGAAAAGCCTCCTCCTGATTTTTTTTCGAAACGAAACCCTTCATATAGTAGAAGAGGGGAGCCAGTTGGCCAGCAGGGAGCCCACAAGCCCCCTAGGCGCGACCAGGGGGTGGCCGCGCCTACCAGGCTTGTGGCCCCCTGGTTGCGCTCCTCTGGCACTTGTTCGGCCCAGTATTTTTTTTATATTCCCAAAATAATCCACGTTGATTTTCACGGCTTTTGGAGTTGCACAGAATAGGCATCTCAAACTTGCTCCTTTTTCATGCCAGAGTTCCAGCTGCCGACATTCTCCCTCGTCATGTAAACCTTGCAAAATAAGAGAGAAAAGGCATAAGTATTGTACCGTCAAGTGAAATAACAGCCCAAAAAGAAATATATATCAACATGAAAGATGATGCAAAATGGACGTATCAAGTGACAATAGCCGGAACCACTCCCAGAGATTACCATAGTATGAGGAGTTCATGTATTCACCAAGTGTTAATGCGTTGGTCCGGTTCTTTATTAAAAGGAGAACCTTAATATCCCGTTGTTTCCATTAGGACCCCGCTGCCACGGGAGGGATAGACAATAGATGTCATGCAAGTTCTTTTTCCTAAGCATGTATGACTACATACGGAATACATGCCTACATTACATTGACGAACTAGAGCTAGTTACATATCTCTCCATGTTATAATTGTTGCATGATGAGTAACATCCGGCATAATCATCCATCACCGATCCAGTGCCTACGAGTCTTTTCCTACTGGTCCTTGCTATGTTACTATGCCGCTACTGCTGCTACTGTTAGTCTGTTGCTACTGCTGTTACTCTGTCACTACTGCTGTCACTTTGCTGCTACTGGTTACCGTTGCCACTGTTGCTATCACCCTACTCTGCTACTGATACTTTTCTGCAGATACTAAGTCTTTCAGGTGTGGTTGAATTGATAACTCAACTGCTAATACTTGACAATATTCCTTGGCTTCCCCTTGTGTCGAATAAATAAATTTGGGTTGAATACTCTACCCTCGAAAACCGTTGCGATCCCCTATACTTGTGGGTCATCAAGAACTTTTTCTGGCGCCGTTGCCGGGGAGGCACAACTATATTCTCTGAGTCACTTGGGATTTACGTCTGTTGATCACTACGAGGAATCCGAAAGATCCAAGAACTAAAGTCTTTCCCTCAACTACGAGGACACGTAAGGAACTGCCATCTGGCTCTGCACTTGATTCACCTTCAGTTATGAGTAAGTTTGCGACACCACCTCGTGCTACAAATCTTGATATCTCGCCTGTGCTTGATGATGCTACTTCTGCTGTCCATGATGCTTGTGATGATTCTATGCTTGATACTGCTTTGCCACTAGGTGCATTCCTTGATGCACAAATTGCTAGAGTTGCTGCTAGATGTGATGATACTTCAGAAACTGCTGATACTATTGAAGTAGAGCCTGCTATTGTGCCTGTTAGAACTAGCTCTCCTAGATATGAATTGCCTGATATTCCTGAGGTTTATGTTATGGAGGGAGAGATAGCTGAGTACTTTCTTGCTTCTAAGGATAGCTATGATGTTGAGAAATTATTGCGCAAGTGGAAAGAAAAATCTTCGAACGCTAGGATGAAGTACGACCCGAAGTTTGCTACTTCGCCTATCTTTGTGACCGATAAGGATTATGAATTCTCTGTCGACCCTGAGTTAATCACTCTGGTCGAATCTGATCCTTTTCACGGTGATGAGTCTGAAACGGTTGTAGCCCATCTTGCCAAACTGCACGATATAGCCACCCTATTCACGAATGAGGAAAAGATCCGCCACTACTATATCCTTAAGCTGTTTCCTTTCTCGCTAAAGGATGATGCTAAGACTTGGTTCACTTCTCTTGCTCCTGGTTGTGTGCATAGCCCCCAGGATATGATCTACTACTTCTTAGAGAAATATTTCCCTGCCCATAAGAAGCAAGCTGCCTTGCAGGAAATATACAACTTTGCGCAAGTTGAAGAAGAGAGTTTCCCACAAGCTTGGGGGAGGCTCGTCCAGCTACTAAATGCTTTGCCTGATCACCCTCTTGAGAAGAACGAAATACTTGATATCTTCTATAATGGACTAACTGATGCTTCTAGAGACTAATGAACCACAAGTATAGGGGATCAATCGTAGTACTTTCGATAAGTAAGAGTGTCGAACCCAAGGAGGAGCAGAAGGATCTGGCAAGTGGTTTTCAGCAAGGTAATATTTGCAAGCACTGAAATTATCGGTAACAAGTGATTGTGCGGTGTGATGATTCATAACAAGCAACAAGTAAGAAAAGTAGCAACGGTGCAGCAAAGTGGCCCAATCCCTTTTGTAACAAGGGACAAGCCTGGGAAAGTATTATAGGAGGAAACACGCTCCCGAGTACACACGGGAATTTCTGTCATGCTAGTTTTCAATTTGTTCATATGATTCACGTTCATTACTTTGATAGTTTGATATGTGGGTGGACCAATGCTTGGGTACTGCCCTTACTTGGACAAGCATCCCACTTATGATTAACCCCCCTCGCAAGCATCCGCAACTACGAAAGAAGAATTAAGACAAAGTCTAACCATATCATTAAACTAGTGGATCCAAATCAGCCCCTTACGAAGCAACGCATAAACTAGGGTTTAAGCTTCTGTCACTCTAGCAACCCATCATCTACTTACTACTTCCCAATGCCTTCCCCTAGGCCCAAATAATGGTGAAGTGTTATGTAGTCGACGTTCAAATAACACCACTAGAGGAAAACCAACATATAACAGATCAAAATATCGAACGAATACCAAATTCACATGACTACTATTAGCATGACTTATCCCATGGCCTCAGGAACAAAAGTAACTACTCACAAAGCATAATCATATTCATGATCATAGAGGTAATGAGTAGCATCAAGGATCTGAACATAAACTATTCCACCAAATAATCCAACTAGCACCAACTACAAAGAGTAATTAACACTACTAGCAACCTTACAAGTACCAATCAGAGTCGCGAGACGGAGATTGGTTACAAGTGATAAACTAGGGTTTGCAGATGAGATGGCGCTGATGAAGATGTTGATGGTGATGAGTCCCCTCCGATGATAGGAGTGTTGGTGATGACGATGGCGACGATTTCCCCCTCCGGGAGGGAAGTTTCACCGACAGGATCGTCCCGCGGGAGCTCTAGATTGGTTCTGCGCCAGTTCCGCCTCGTGGCGGCAGCGAAACCTCCGAAAAGCTCCCTTCTGATTTTTTTCCGGACGAAATCCTTCATATAGCAAAAGATGAGCGTCGGAGGGGCAATAAGGGGCCCACAAGCCCTCCAGCCCCGACCAGGGGGTAGGCCGGGCCTGGCAAGCTTGTGGCCTCTAGGTGGCGCCCCTGTGGTACTTCTTTCGCCCATTATTTTTTATATATTCCCAAAAAATTCCACGTTGATTTTCACGGATTTTGGAGTTGCGCAGAATAGGCATCTCAAACTTGCTCCTTTTTCAGGCCAGAATTCCAGCTGCCCGCATTCTTCCTCTTCATGTAAACCTTGCAAAATAAGAGAGAAAAGGCATAAGTATTGTACCTCGAAGTGTAATAACAGCCCAAAAAGCAATAAATATCAACATGGAAGCATGATGCAAAATGGACGTATCAACTCCCCCAAGCTTAGACCTCGCTTGTTCTCAAGCGAAAGCCTAGCTCAATAAACATGACCACATGTTTAGGGAGAGAGGTGTCGACAAAACAAGATTCGAACATGCGGGCATCATGATCAAGATTAGAACAGCAATACCAACATATAATTCCTCATGCTAAAGTGACAAATTCTTCACTTCACAAAGTAAAGCATGAATCGAGAACCTTACCGAGAATCAACAACCGATAGCCTTTAGTCATTGAAGCAATTGCAATTTATCACAACATCAGAAAGAGTCAAATAAGAGCTTGTAAAGCAAACCCACATACTCAATCATCTTTTCGTTCTCTTCAATTGCTACAACTCACGTGGTACTCATGAGATCAAAGTTTCAGCTGGACACAGAGAAAGATAGTGGCTTATAGTTTTGCCTCCCAACTGCTTACCTCAAGGGTAATGTCAACAGTAATAATTCATGAATACTTACCTCCAAGTTTACATATGAATATAGATCTTTCCCTAGCATGTGACGTTAGCCAAGATAAAGGCGAAACAAGGAATTTGTGAAGATCACCATGACTCTTTCAAGGGCAAAAAGTAAAGGTACAAGATAGGCCCTTCGTAGAGGGAACCAGAGGTTGTCATGCGCTTTTGAGGTTGGGATGCGTGTCCTCTTAGTGCGGAGGAACGTCACTTTATATTGCCTCCTGTGATAAAGAACTTTATTATGCAGTCTGTCGCTTTTATGTCTTCCTCATCACAGGTTCGTACAAAGCTTATTTTCCACACACTAATAGATCATGCATATTAGGGAGCATTTTTATGGCTTGCACCGATGAAAACTTACTTGAGGGATCTTATTCAATCCATAGGTTGGTATGGTGGACACTCATGGCAAAACTAGGTTGAAGGTTTTCTGGATGCACAAGTAGCATCTCTACTTGGTGCTGGAGTTTTGGCTAATATGAGGTGGAAGTAATCGTCACATGCTACGGGATCTCTAATCATATAACATTGTTCGGAACCAAGCAAACACAATTCATTATGTTGTGTTCCTTGTCCAACATCTACTTCTAGGCATGTAATAGTTTAGTGAGTATTCACAATCGTAGATGGTGTCAAGGATGATATATTTATATGTGAACCTCTCCTTCTTTATCACTTCCTATTAATTGCAACAATGACCAAGGTCCACGTTTGTCTACCCTCAACAAGTTTCAATCATCATACTTTTTATATGTGAAGCCGTCACTTCCCATAAGATCACTACATGATCTCCCATGCTTTTTTTCTTTCTCAATCTTTTGATCAAGGCAAGAGGCAAAGCCCTTCAAATAAGATACTCTTTATTATATGGCTCACGAGCTCGAATACATCGGGGGTGACGCAAAGCAAAAGTCAAGCCTAAAACACTAAGACTTTTATTCTACTAGAGAAAGAGAAAACTGAAAATAAACAAACTGAAACAAAGGTAAAGGCAAAATATAAGATGGTGATACGATACCGGGGCAACTCCCCCAAGCTTGGCACAAGCCAAGGGGATTGCCCATACCCATGCTCAGTTGTCTTCCTTTGGAGGTGCTGGGGTGGAGTTGTTGCAACATGGGCTTGATCCTTCGTCTTCCAAGGCATAGGTGCTCCATCATGGAAAGATGAACGAGTCTCCAGAATCCTCAAATCTGCAGCCAACCGTATTGATTTAAATCTATACTCATACTCAGAGTTTTGGTGCTGCAGGTCATAGATCTTGGCCTGGAGTTTATCAATCCTGTCATAGAGCCTGGAGAGGTGCTTCCCAATGTCATTGGCATCAATCTTGTGCTTGTTGGTGAACTCCGTGATCATCATTTGGTTGGCGTTGAGTCCAAGCTCCATCATCCCTTGGCACTTGAAGACCCATTGTTCCATTGCTTCGAGCCTCGCCTCCATGCTTCCGGTCTTCTTGGGCCCCTCAACATCACAGATGTGCAACATCCCCTCACGCATCTCGGTAGATTGAGGGTGTTGCAGCACTCCCGCTAGGTAAGGATTGATGACCTTCTCGAAGATCTTGTCCTTCGGAGCTTTTGGGGACGTCATAGCGATCTAGATCTGCAGCAGAAACAAGCTCGAAACGAAAACAAAGGGAATTTGCGTGATACAGAGGTCAGACCCTTAGGGAGAATATATAATGATTTTTTCCAGACCAGAAGGAGTACTCCGTATGAAAATGGAGTCCGGGAGGCGCACGAGGTGGACAGAAGCCCTCCAGCCCCGGCTAGGGGGTAGGCTGGGGCTAGGAGGCTTGTCGCCTCCTCGGGTACTTTCCGGACTACTTTAATTTTTTTTATTTTTTCAAATATTGAAAAACGGAAGAAAATTTCTACGGTAAAGGTTTTGGAGTCGGTTTACTTACCGAATCACATACCTCTTCGTTTTCGGAGTCTGAAACAGGCTGATAAATATCCCTTATGTACTCCTTCGGAGTTATGGTATTGATAATATTGCTCTCAACATTTATGGGAATACCTGAGATATAATGCTTGATTCTGTGCCCGTTTAAAACTCTCGGACAATTACCTTCCGTGTTGTTGATCTTGATAGCACCGGAACGATATACTTCCTCAACAATATAGGGAGCTTCCCATTTAGTGAGAAGCTTGCCTGCAAAGAATCTTAAACGAGAATTGTATGGCAAGACATAATCACCTACATTCAACTCACGCTTTTGTATCCTCTTATCATGCCACCTCTTAACCTTTTCTTTGAATAACTAGGAATTTTCATATGCCTGAGTTCTCCATTCATCAAGCGAGCTAATGTCAAATAACCTCTTCTCACCAACAAGTTTGAAATCAAAGTTGAGCTCTTTGATTGCCCAATAAGCTTTATGCTCTAGCTCAAGAGGTAGATGACATGCTTTACAGTACACCATTTTGTATAGAGACATGCCCATGGGATTCTTATAGGCAGTTCTATAATCCCACAGTGCATCATCGAGCTTCTTAGACCAATTCTTTCTAGACGTGTTGACAGTCTTTTGCAGAATCAGTTTAATCTCTCTATTGCTTAGCTCTACTTGACCACTGGACTGAGGGTGATAGGGAGATGCAATTCTATGGTTGACATCGTACTTAGCAAGCGTTTTATGGAAAGCACCATGAATGAAATTTGAACCACCGTCGGTCATTAGATATCTAGTGACTCCAAATCTAGGGAATATAACTTCCTTAAGCATCCTGATAGAGGTGTTGTGATCAGCACTACTAGTGGGAATAGCTTCTACCCACTTAGTGACATAATCAACAACAACTAGGATATGAGTATACCCGTTGGATTTTGGAAAAGGTCCCATATAATCAAAGCCCCAAACATCAAATGGTTCAATGACAAGTAAATAGTTCATAGGAATTTCCTGACGTTTACTAATATTACCTGTTCTTTGACATTCGTCACAAGACAAGACAAACTTACGGGCATCCTTGAAGAGAGTGGGCCAATAGAAACCTGATTGCAATACCTTGTGTGTAGTTCTATCTCCCGCATGGTGTCCTTCGTAGGCCTCGGAGTGACACTTCTGTAGGATCTGTCCCTGTTCATGTTCAGGTACACAACGTCTAATAACACCATCTACTCCTTCCTTATAAAGGTGAGGATCATCCCAAAAGTAATGTCTCAAGTCAAAGAAGAATTTCTTCTTTTGCTGATATGTGAAACTAGGTGGTATATATTTGGCAACAATATAGTTTGCATAATCAGCATTCCACGGTGCACTACGTGAAGCATTGATGACATTCAATTGCTCATCGGGAAAGCTATCATCAATAGGTTGTGGGTCATCAAGAATGTTCTCCAACCTAGACAAGTTATCTACTACTGGGTTATCAGCACCCTTCCTATGGACAACGTGCAAATCAAATTCTTGTAGCAAGAGAACCCACCTGATAAGTCTAGGTTTAGCGTCTTTATTCTCCATGAGGTACTTAACAGAAGCATGATAAGTGTGAATAGTGACTTTGGAATCAACTATGTAAGACCTGAACTTTTCACATGCAAACACAACTGCAAAGAATTCCTTTTCCGTAGTAGCATAGTTTCTTTGGGCACTGTCTAGAGTTTTACTAGCGTAGTGAATAACATTCAACTTCTTATCAACTCTTTACCTTAGAACAGCACCAACAACATAATCACTAGCATCACACATGATTTCAAAAGGTAAGTTCCAATCAGGTGGTTGAACAATAGGTGCAGTTATCAAAGCCCTCTTAAGTATTTCGAAGGCTTCCTCACAATCATCGTCAAAAACAAAAGGAATATCCTTTTGCAAGAGATTGGTAAGAGGCCTAGAAAACTTAGAGAAGTTTTTAATGAACCTTCTATAGAAACCAACATGACCAAGGAAACTTCTTATACCTTTGATATCCATGGGGTATGGCATTTTCTCGATTGCATCAACCTTATCATTATCGACTTCAATACCTCTTTCAGAAATTTTATGTCCTAAGACGATGCCTTCATTAACCATAAAGTGGCACTTCTCCCAGTTCAAGATAGGATTGGTGTCTTTACATCTCTGCAAGACTCGATGAAGGTTGCTGAGGCAATCGTCAAAGGAAGACCCGTAAACGGAGAAGTCATCCACGAAAACCTCAACAATCTTTTCACAAAAGTCACAGAATATAGCCATCATACATCTTTGAAAGGTGGCAGGTGCATTATGTTGGAAATATGCCCTAGAGGCAATAATAAATTAGTTATTATTATATTTCTTAGTTCATGATAATCGTTTATTATCCATGCTATAATTGTATTGATTGGAAACACAATACTTGTGTGGATACATAGACAAAACACTGTCCCTAGTAAGCCTCTAGTTGACTAGCTCGTTGTTCAAAGATGGTCAAGGTTTCCTGGCCATAGGCAAGTGTTGTCACTTGATAACAGGATCACATCATTAGGAGAATCATGTGATGGACTAGACCCAAACTAATAGACGTAGCATGTTGATCGTGTCATTTTGTTGCTACTGTTTTCTGCGTGTCAAGTATTTGTTCCTATGACCATGAGATCATATAACTCACGAACACCGAAGGAATGCTTTGTGTGTATCAAACGTCACAACGTAACTGGGTGACTATAAAGATGCTCTACAGGTATCTCCGAAGGTGTTCGTTGAGTTAGTATGGATCAAGACTGGGATTTGTCACTCCGTATGACGGGGAGGTATCTCGGGGCCCACTCGGTAATACAACATCACACACAAGCCTTGCAAGCAATGTAACTTAGTGTAAGTTGCGGGATCTTGTATTACGGAACGAGTAAAGAGACTTGCCGGTGAACGAGATTGAAATAGGTATGCGGATACTGACGATCGAATCTCGGGCAAGTAACATACCGAAGGACAAAGGGAATGACATACGGGATTACACGAATCCTTGACACTGAGGTTCAAACGATAAGATCTTCGTAGAATGTGTAGGATCCAATATGGGCATCCAGGTCCCGCTATTGGATATTGACCGAGGAGTCTCTCGGGTCATGTCTACATAGTTCTCGAACCCGCAGGGTCTGCACACTTAAGGTTCGACGTTGTTTTATGCGTATTTGAGTTATATGGTTGGTTACCGAATGTTGTTCGGAGTCCCGGATGAGATCACGGACGTCACGAGGGTTTCCGGAATGGTCCGGAAACGAAGATTGATATATAGGATGACCTCATTTGGTTACCGGAAGGTTTTCGTGCATTACCGGAAAAGTTTCGGGCTCATCGGTAGTGTACCGGGAGTGCCGGGAGGGGTGCCGGGGACCATCGGGAGGGGTGTCACGCCCCAAGGGGTCTCATGGGCTATGGGAAGAGATAAACCAGCCCCTAGTGGGCTGGAATAAGTTCCCACTAAGGCCCATAAGGTTTGAGAAGGAAAAAACACAAGGTGGAAAGAGTTTCCAAGTGGGAAGGTGGAATCCTACTCCAAGTAGGATTGGAGTAGGACTCCTCCACCTCCAATTTCGGCCAAACCTTTAGGTTTTGAGGCTGCCTCCTCCCCTCCCTCCCACCTATATATACGGAGGTTTTAGGGCTGATTTGAGACGACTTTTCTCACGGCTGCCCGACCACATACCTCCATAGTTTTTCCTCTAGATCGCGTTTCTGCGGAGCTCGGGCGGAGCCCTGCTGAGACAAGATCATCACCAACCTCCGGAGCGCCGTCACGCTGCCGGAGAACTCTTCTACCTCTCCGTCTCTCTTGCTGGATCAAGAAGGCCGAGATCATCGTCGAGCTGTACGTGTGCTGAACGCGGAGGTGCCGTCCGTTCGGTACTAGATCGTGGGACTGATCGCGGGATTGTTCGCGGGGCGGATCGAGGGACGTGAGGACGTTCCACTACATCAACCGCGTTCTCTAACGCTTCTGCTGTACGATCTACAAGGGTACGTAGATCACTCATCCCCTCTCGTAGATGGACATCACCATGATAGGTCTTCGTGCGCGTAGGAAAATTTTTGTTTCCCATGCGACGTTCCCCAACAGTGGCATCATGAGCTAGGTTCATGCGTAGATGTCTTCTCGAGTAGAACACAAAAGGTTTTGTGGGCGGTGATGTGCGTTTTGCTGCCCTCCTTAGTCTTTTCTTGATTCCGCGGTATTGTTGGATTGAAGCGGCTTGGACCGACATTACTCGTACGCTTACGAGAGACTGGTTTCATCGTTACGAGTAACCCCCTTTGCTCAAAGATGACTGGCAAGTGTCGGTTTCTCCAACTTTAGTTGAATCGGATTTGACCGAGGAGGTCCTTGGATGAGGTTAAATAGCAACTCATATATCTCCGTTGTGGTGTTTGCGTAAGTAAGATGCGATCCTACTAGATACCCTTGGTCACCACGTAAAACATGCAACAACAAAATTAGAGGACGTCTAACTTGTTTTTGCAGGGTATGATTGTGATATGATGTGGCCAACGATGTGATGTGATATATTGGATGTATGAGATGATCATGTTGTAATAGAAATATCGACTTGCACGTCGATGGTACGGCAACCGGCAGGAGCCATAGGGTTGTCTTTATACTAACATATGTGCTTGCAGATGCGTTTACTATTTTGCTAGGCTGTAGCTTTAGTAGTGATAGCATAAGTAGCACGACAACCACGATGGCAACACGTTGATGGATGATCATGGTGTGGCGCCGGTGACAAGAAGATCGTGCCGGTGCTTTGGTGATGGAGATCAAGAAGCACGTGATGATGGCCATATCATGTCACTTATGAATTGCATGTGATGTTAATCCTTTTATGCACCTTATTTTCCTTAGAACGACGGTAGCATTATGAGGTGATCTCTCACTAAAATTTCAAGACGAAATTGTGTTCTCCCCGACTGTGCACCGTTGCGACAGTTCTTCGTTTCGAGACACCACGTGATGATCGGGTGTGATAGACTCAACGTTCACATACAACGGGTGCAAAACAGTTGCACACGCGGAACACTCGGGTTAAGCTTGACGAGCCTAGCATGTGCAGACATGGCCTCGGAACACATGAGACCGAAAGGTCGAGCATGAATCGTATAGTTGATATGATTAGCATAGGGATGCTTACCACTGAAACTATTCTCGACTCACGTGATGATCGGACTTGAGATAGCGGATTTGGATCATGTACCACTCAAATGACTAGAGAGATGTACTTTTTGAGTGGGAGTTCTTAAGTAATATGATTAATTGAACTAATTGTCATGAACATAGTCTAATGGTCTTTGCGAATTATGATGTAACTTGCGCTATAGCTCTACTGTTTTTATATGTTCCTAGAGAAAATTTAGTTGAAAATTGATAGTAGCAACCTTTGCAGACTGAGTCTGTAAAACCGAGGATTGTCCTCGTTGCTACGCAGAAGGCTTATGTCCTTAATGCACCACTCGGTGTGCTGCACCTCGAGCGTCGGCTGTGGATGCTATGAACATCCGACATACACATTACTGATGACTACACGATAGTTCAGTGCAAGATACTTGATGGCTTAGAAGCAAGGCGCCGAAAACGTTGTAAAACGTCACGGAACATAAGTGATGTTCCGAAGAGATGCAATAGTAATTTCATACTTGTGCCCTTGTTAAGAGGTACTAGACCTCCAACAAGATTCTTTGACCACAAAGTAAAGGAGAAAAGCTCAATCGTTGAGCATGTGCTCAGATTGTTTGAGTACGACAATCACTTGAATCAAGTGGGAGCTAATCTTCCAGATGAGATAGTGATGGTTCTCCAAAAGTCACTGCCACCAAGCTTTGAGAGCTTCGTGATGAACTATGACATATCAAGGATAGATACAATGATCCTTGAGCGATTCGCGACGTTTGACACTGCGAAAGTAGAAATCAAGAAGGAGCATCAATAGTTGATGGTTTGGAAAACCACTAAGTTTCAAGAAAGGCGAGGGCTAGAAGGGATACTTCGTGAAACGGCAAAACAGTTGCTGCGCTAATGAAGAGACCCAAGATTAAACCCAAACCCGAGACTAAGTGCTTCTGTAATAAGGGGAACAGTCACTGAGGCGGAGCAACTCTAGATACTTGGTAGATAAGAAGGCTGGCAAAAGTCGAAAGAAGTATATTTGATATACATAATGTTGATGTGTACTTTACTAGTACTCCTAGTAGCATGAGGGTATTGGATACCGGTTCGGTTGCTAAGTGTTTAGTAACGCGAAATGAAAGCTACGACATAAACGGAGACTAGCTAAAGGCGAGGTGACGATACGTGTTGGAAGTGTTTCCAAGGTTGATATGATCAAACGTCGCACGCTCCCTCTACCATCGGGATTGGTGTTGAACCTAAATAATTGTTATTTGGTGCTTGCGTTAGGCATGAACATGATTGGATCGTGTTTATTGCAATACGATTATTCATTCAAAGAGAATAATGGTTACTCTATTTGCTTGAATAATCACCTTCAATGGTTTATTGAATCTCGATTGTAGTGTTACACATTGGTGCCAAAAGATACGAGTTAAATGATGATAGTACCACTTACTTGTGGCACTGCCGCTTGAGTCATGTTAGTATGAATTGCATGAAGAGGCTCCATGCTGATGGATCTTTACTCACCTGATTTCGAATCACTAGTGACATGCAAATCATACCACATGAGCAAGGCCTTGTTTTCATTGAGATGAAACAAGATAGTAACTTGTTGGAAGTGATACATTTTGATGTATGCAGTCCAGTGAGTGCTGAGGCACGCAGTGGATATCATTATGTTCTTACTTCACTGACGACTTGAGTAGATACAGGAGTATTTACTTAATGAATCACAAGTCTGAAATATTGAAAAGTTCAATTCTGTTTCAGAGTGAAGTTCGTCGTAACAAGAGGATGAACTGTCTACGATATGATCATAGAAATGAATATCTGAGTTACGAGTTTTTGGTACACAGTTAAGACAATGTGGAAATTGTTTCACAGTTCATGCCACCTGGAACATCATGGTGTGATGATGTGTCTGAACGTCATACCACGCACTATTTAGTATGGTGCATGATGTGATGTATCTTATCGAATTACCACTATCGTTTATGGGTTATGCATTAGAGACAACCACATTCACTTTAAATAGGGCACCGCGTATTTCTGTTGAGATGACACAGTATAGACTGAGGTTTAGAGAAATCTAAACTGTCGTTTCTTGAAAGTTTGGGGCTTCGAAACTTATGTGAAAAAGGTTTTAGTCTGATAAGCTCGAACCCAAAGCGGATAAATGCATCTTCATAGGATATCCAAAACAGTTGGGTACATCTCCTATCTCAGATCCGAAAGCAAAGTGTTTGTTTCTAGAAAAGGATCCTTTCTCGAGAAAAGGTTTATCTCGAAAGAATTGAGTGGGAGGGTAGTAGAACTTGATGAGGTTATTGAACCATCACTTCAACCAGTGTGTAGCAGGGCGTAGGAAGTTGTTCCTGTGGCGCCTACACCAATTGAAGTGGAAGCTGATGATGGTGATCATTGAGCTTCGAATCAAGTTACTACAAACCTCGTAGGTCGACAAGGTCGCGTACTGCTGCAGAGTAGTACGGTAACCCTGTCTTGGAGGTCATGTTGTTGAGCAACAGTGAACCTACGAGTTATGGAGAAAGCGATGGTGGGCCCAGATTCCGACAAATGGCTGGAAGCCATGAAATCCGAGAGAGGATCCATGTGTGAAACCAAAGTGTACACTTTGGTAGAACTACTTGATGGTCATGGGACTATTGGGTAAAATGGATCTTTAAAAGAAGACAGACGATGATGGTGATAAGTCACTATTAAGAAAAGCTCGACTTGTCGCAAAGATGTTTTCGACAAGATCAAACAGTTGACTATGATGAGACTTTCTCACTCGTAGCGATGCTAAAGGTCTGTTAGAATTATGTTAGTTGTTGATGCATTATTTATGAAATATTGCACGTAGGATGTCAAAACATTGTTTTCTCGACGGTTTCCTTGAGCAAACATTGTATGTGATACAACGAGAAGGTTTTGTCGATCCTAAAGATACTAGCAAGTATGCAAGCTCCAGTGATCCTTCAATGGACTGGTGCAAGCATCTCGGAGTTGGAATATACACTTTGATGAGATGATCAAAGATTTTGGGTGTGTACAAGGTTTATGAGAAACTTGTATTTCCAAAGAAGTGAGTAGGAGCACTATAGAATTTCTGATAGGTATATGTGGTTGACATATTGTGGATCAGAAGTAACGTAGAATTTCTGTAAAGCATACAAGATTGTTTGAAAGAAGTTTTCAAAGGAGTACCTGGATTACGCTACTTGAACATTGAGCATCAAAGATCTATGGAGATAGATCGAAAACGCTTAATAGAAGTTTCAACAAGATGCATGCCTTGACAAGTTTTTGAAAGAGTTCAAAATAGATCAGCAAAGAAGGAGTTCTTGGTTGCGTTGTGAGGTGTGAATTTGAGTAAGACTCAAAACCCGACCACGGCAGAATAAAGAGAATAGACGAAGGTCGTCTTCTATGCCTTAGCCGTAGAATCTAAAGTATGCCATGCTGTGTACCGCACCTAATGTGTGCCTTGACTCAAAGTCTGTTGAGGGTACAGAGAGTGATCCATGATTGAATCACTAGCAGCGGTCAAAATTTATCCTTAGTAACTAATGGACTAAGGAATTTTTCTTGATTATGGAGGTGGTTGAAGAGTTCGTCGTAAAGGGTTACGTCGATGTAAGCTTTGACACTAATCCGAATAACTATGAGTAGTGAAACAAATTCGTATAGTAGAGTAGATATTTGGAGCATTTCCGAATAGCATGTAGTAGCAGCATCTATAAGATGACATAAAGATTTGTAAAGAACGCACGGATCTGAAAGTTTCAGAACCGTTGACTAAAACCTCTCTCACGAGCAAGACGTGATCAGACCCCATAACTATATGGGTGTTGGATTCGTTGGAATCACATGGTGATGTGAACTAGATTATTGACTCTAGTGCAAGTGGGAGACTGTTGGAAATATGCCCTAGAGGCAATAATAAATTAGTTATTATTATATTTCTTAGTTCATGATAATCGTTTATTATCCATGCTATAATTGTATTGATTGGAAACACAATACTTGTGTGGATACATAGACAAAACACTGTCCCTAGTAAGCCTCTAGTTGACTAGCTCGTTGTTCAAAGATGGTCAAGGTTTCCTGGCCATAGGCAAGTGTTGTCACTTGATAACAGGATCACATCATTAGGAGAATCATGTGATGGACTAGACCCAAACTAATAGACGTAGCATGTTGATCGTGTCATTTTGTTGCTACTGTTTTCTGCGTGTCAAGTATTTGTTCCTATGACCATGAGATCATATAACTCACGAACACCGAAGGAATGCTTTGTGTGTATCAAACGTCGCAACGTAACTGGGTGACTATAAAGATGCTCTACAGGTATCTCCGAAGGTGTTCGTTGAGTTAGTATGGATCAAGACTGGGATTTGTCACTCCGTATGACGGGGAGGTATCTCGGGGCCCACTCGGTAATACAACATCACACACAAGCCTTGCAAGCAATGTAACTTAGTGTAAGTTGCGGGATCTTGTATTACGGAACGAGTAAAGAGACTTGCCGGTGAACGAGATTGAAATAGGTATGCGGATACTGACGATCGAATCTCGGGCAAGTAACATACCGAAGGACAAAGGGAATGACATACGGGATTACACGAATCCTTGACACTGAGGTTCAAACGATAAGATCTTCGTAGAATGTGTAGGATCCAATATGGGCATCCAGGTCCCGCTATTGGATATTGACCGAGGAGTCTCTCGGGTCATGTCTACATAGTTCTCGAACCCGCAGGGTCTGCACACTTAAGGTTCGACGTTGTTTTATGCGTATTTGAGTTATATGGTTGGTTACCGAATGTTGTTCGGAGTCCCGGATGAGATCACGGACGTCACGAGGGTTTCCGGAATGGTCCGGAAACGAAGATTGATATATAGGATGACCTCATTTGGTTACCGGAAGGTTTTCGTGCATTACCGGAAAAGTTTTGGGCTCATCGGTAGTGTACCGGGAGTGCCGGGAGGGGTGCCGGGGACCATCGGGAGGGGTGTCACGCCCCAAGGGGTCTCATGGGCTATGGGAAGAGATAAACCAGCCCCTAGTGGGCTGGAATAAGTTCCCACTAAGGCCCATAAGGTTTGAGAAGGAAAAAACACAAGGTGGAAAGAGTTTCCAAGTGGGAAGGTGGAATCCTACTCCAAGTAGGATTGGAGTAGGACTCCTCCACCTCCAATTTCGGCCAAACCTTTAGGTTTTGAGGCTGCCTCCTCCCCTCCCTCCCACCTATATATACGGAGGTTTTAGGGCTGATTTGAGACGACTTTTCTCACGGCTGCCCGACCACATACCTCCATAGTTTTTCCTCTAGATCGCGTTTCTGCGGAGCTCGGGCGGAGCCCTGCTGAGACAAGATCATCACCAACCTCCGGAGCGTCGTCACGCTGCCGGAGAACTCTTCTACCTCTCCGTCTCTCTTGCTGGATCAAGAAGGCCGAGATCATCGTCGAGCTGTACGTGTGCTGAACGCGGAGGTGCCGTCCGTTCGGTACTAGATCGTGGGACTGATCGCGGGATTGTTCGCGGGGCGGATCGAGGGACGTGAGGACGTTCCACTACATCAACCGCGTTCTCTAACGCTTCTGCTGTACGATCTACAAGGGTACGTAGATCACTCATCCCCTCTCGTAGATGGACATCACCATGATAGGTCTTCGTGCGCGTAGGAAATTTTTTGTTTCCCATGCGACGTTCCCCAACACATTACATAAGCCAAAAGGCATACGTCTATAAGAAAAGGTACCGAAAGGGTAGGTGAACATGGTTTTCTCCTAATCAGATTGTGCAACTGGTATTTGGGAGAAACCAGAATAACCGTCTAGAAAGCAGAAGTGTGTGTGTTTAGACAGTCTTTCTAGCACTTGGTCGATAAAAGGCAAAGGGTAATGATCTTTCCTAGTGGATTTATTCAATTTCCTAAAATCGACCACCATCCTATAGCCAGTAATAATCCTCTACGGGATCAATTCATGTTTATCATTAGGGACAACGGTAATGCTTCCCTTCTTGCTGACGCAATGCACCGGACTCACCCAATCGCTATGAGCAACATGATAAATAATACCTGCCTCCAGGAGCTTTAGTATTTCTTTTCTTACTACTTTTTCATCTTAGGATTTAATCTCCTTTGATGATCAGCAACTGGTTTGAAATCAGGATCAGTTTTAATCTTGTGCTGGCATAGAGTGGGACTAATGCCCTTAAGATCATCAAGAGTATATCCAATAGCAGCACGGTGCTTTCTCGGAGTTTTTAGTAACTTCTTTTCTTCATGCTCTGAGAGGCTAGCACTAATAATAACAAGATATATCTCTTTTTCATCAAGATATGCATACTTAAGAGTATTAGGAAACTATTTAAGCTCGAACACATGATCATCCTTTGGCGGGGGTGGATCCCCAAGCAGTTCAACATGCAGATTATTCATAAGGATAGGATATTGTTCTAAGACAACTCTATCTATCTCATCCCTTTCATCCATATGCATATCATTTTCATGCTCAAGCAAGTATTTCTCTAAGGGATCATTTTCATGCTCAAGCAAGTATTGCTCTAAGGGATCATGAGGTTGTCTACCAAATTTGGAGAGATTGAACTCATGTGACACAACTTCAAAACCAACAGTGACAGTTTGCTTCTCACAGTCAATATGAGCATTGATGTTATTGAGGAAGGTTCTGCCAAATATGACGGGACAAAAGCTATCTTGGGTGGTAGCAAGAAGGAGGAAATCAGCAGGATACTTCGTTTTACCACACAAGACTTCATCATCCCTAACAATTCCCATAGGGCAGATAGTATCTCTATTGGCAAGCTTAATAGTGACATCAATAGGCTCTATCTCAATAGGTCCAATCTCATCTTTGATTTCATCATATAAGGATTGAGGTATTGCACTAACACTAGAACCCACGTCACATAAACCATGATAGCAATGATCTCCTATCTTAACAGAAACAACAGGTGTGCCAACAACATGCCTATGCTTGTCTCTAGCGTGAGGTTTAGCAATTCTAGCAGCATCTTCACAGAAGTGAATATTATGTCCCTCAACATCATCGGACAAAAGATCTTTGATAATAGCAATGCTAGGTTCAACTCTAGTTTGCTCAGGGGGTTCAGGTGTTCTAATGTAGCCTCTACATATCATAGTTGAAGCTTTAGAATGATCCTTTATCCTAACAGGGAAAGGTGGTTTCTCAATGCAAGCACTGGGAACAACATGATCATTATAGGCTATGACTCTCTCTTCAAGTGGATTGGGTTTAAATACATTGACTTCTAAAGGAGGTTGATATTTAAATCACTTCTCTTTGGGGAGATCAACATAAGAAGCAAATGATTCACACAATGAAGCTACTATCTCAGAGTCAAGTCCATACTTAGCGCTAAAGTCACAAAAAGTATTTGTTTCAACAAAGGATTTAACGCAATCAAACTGGAAATCCATACCTGACTCCTTACCTTCTTCAAGCTCCCAATCTTTAGAGTTGCGTTTAATTCTCTCCAATAAATTCCATTTGAAGTCAATATCTCTCTTCATAAAAGAACCGGTACAAGAATAATCAAGCATGGTGCGATCATCATGAGAAAGCCCAGCATAAAAGTTCTGAATGATAATTTCTCTCGAGAGCTCAGGATTGGGGCATGAATATAACATTGATTTAAGACTCCCCCAAGCTTGAGCGATGCTTTCTCTATCACGAGGCCAAAAATTATAAATATAATTCTGATCACGATGTACTAAATGCATAGGATAAAACTTTTGATGAAATTCCAATGTCAACCGATTGTAGTTCCATGATCCAGTATCATCACATAGCCTATACGACGTCAGCGCCTTATCCTTCAAAGATAAAGGAAAGACCTTCTTCTTGACCTCATCCTCGGGCAAACCTGCAAGCTTAAATAAACCACAAACTTCATCTACATAGATTAGATGCAAGTCTGGATGTGATGTTCCATCTCTTGTAAAAGGATTAGCCAGCAGTTTCTCAAGCATACCCGAAGGAAATTCAAAGCAAATATTTTTAGTAGGTGCAACAGGTTGAGGAGCAACTATTTGTGCTTCCGTTCGAGGTGAAGATACCATGAACAAGCCCCTCAAAGGATTAGTATCCATAGTGACAAGTGACAATAAATTTCAGCGCACTATATGAATGTTTCCTTACCATGTTCCACTTAACAAAGGCGCTTCACTCCCCGACAACGGCGCTAGAAAAGAGTCTTGATGACCCACAAGTATAGGGGATCAATCGTAGTCCTTTCGATAAGTAAGAGTGTCGAACCCAACGAGGAGCAGAAGGATCTGGGAAGTGGTTTTCAGCAAGCTAATATCTGCAAGCACTGAAATTATTGGTAACAATTGATTGTGTGGTGAGATGATAAGTAACAAGCAACAAGTAAAAAAAGTAGCAACGATGCAACAAAGTGGCCCAATCCCTTTTGTAGCAAGGGACAAGCTTGGACAAAGTCTTATAGGAGGAAAAACGCTCCCGGGGACACACGGGAATTTCTGTCATGCTAGTTTTCATCATGTTCATATGATTCGTGTTTGTTACTTTGATAGTTTGATATGTGGGTGGACCAGCGCTTGGGTACTGCCCTTACTTGGAAAAGCACCCCACTTATGATTAACCCCTCTCGCAAGCATCTTCAACTACGAAAGAAGAATTAAGACAAAGTCTAACCATAGCAATAAACTAGTGGATCCAAATCAGCCCCTTACGAAGCAACACATAAATTAGGGTTTAAGCTTCTGTCACTCTAGGAACCCATCATCTACTTACTACTTCCCAATGCCTTCCTCTAGGCCCAAATAATGGTGAAGTGTTATGTAGTCGACGCTCACATAACACCACTAGAGGAAAAACAACATACAACACATCAAAATATCGAACAAATACCAAATTCACATGACTACTTTTAGCATGACTTATCCCATGTCCTCAGGAACAAAAGTAACTACTCACAAAGCATAATCATATTCATGACCAGAGAGGTAATGAGTAGCATCAAGGATCTTAACATAAACTCTTCCACCAAATAATCCAACTAGCATCAACTACAAAGAGTAATTAACACAACTAGCAACCTTACAAGTACCAATCGGAATCGCGAGACGGAGATTGGTTACAAGTGATGAACTAGGGTTTGGAGATGAGATGGTGTTAATGAAGATGTTGATGGTGATGAGTCCCCTCCGATGAGAGATGAGATAGTGCTAATGAAGATGTTGATGGTGATGAGTCCCCTCCGATGAGAGGAGTGTTGGTGATGACGATGGCGATGATTTCCCCCTCCGGGAGGGAAGTTTCCCCGGCAGGATCGTCCTGCCGGAGCTCTAGATTGGTTATGCTGAAGTTCCACCTTGTGGTGGCGGCGAAACCTCCGAAAAGCTTCCTTCTGATTTTTTTTCCGGACGAAACGCTTCATATAGCAACAGATGAGCGCCGGAGGGGCAACAGGGGGCCCACAAGCCCTCCAGCCCCGTCACGGGGGGTAGGCCGGGCCTGGCAGGCTTGTGGCCTCCAGGTGGCGCCCCTCTGGTACTTCTTTCGCCCATTATTTTTTATATATTCCCAAAAAATTCCATGTTGATTTTCACGGCTTTTGGAGTTGCGCAGAATAGGCATCTCAAACTTGCGCCTCTTTCAAGCCAGAATTCCAGCTGCCGGCATTCTCCCTCTTCATGTAAACCTTGCAAAATAAGAGAGAAAAGGCATAAGTATTGTACCTCGAAGTGTAATAACGGCCCAAAAAGCAATAAATATCAACATGGGAGCATGCTGCAAAATGGACGTATCAGAGACCACCTAGATAGTTGTGCCGGTTGTGTTTTTCGGCAACAAACCGTAGAACAAGCTGAGATCGTATTGAATAATATCTTGTGCAATGAGAATGCTTGGACTATTCCCGAACCAGCTCCTAAGCCAACTCCGAAGAAAAGAGGTATTCTATTCCTCAGTCCTGAAGATATGCAAGAAGCTAAGAAATCTATGAAAGAGAAGGCATTAAATCTGAAGATGCCAAAAATCTACCACCTATCGAAGAGATCCATGGTCTTGATAACCCGATACAGGTAGTAGAGGTAAATTCTCTTCGTAGATTCAGTGAGAGTGACATTCCTTTTGATAAACCTGCTAGCTTATGCCTAGATGAATTTTATAACTTTGTTGCCAAACAACAAAGTTTCTTTGATTATGTTAGCACACAATTGGAATAGAATGCTCGTATGCTTAGTCATTTAAGTGCGTGTGTGGACAGAAATGTCAATGATCTTAAGCTCTTGAGTTAACATCCCTCTATGGTTACCACTCAAGTAGAACAAGTACTTAAGGCTCAGAATGACTTGCTGAATGAGTGGAATGACAATTCTGTCAGAGTTGTCACTAGAGGCGGTAGAATGACCCAGGAACCTTTGTATCCTGAGGGTCATCCTAAGAGAATTGAACAAGATTCTCAAGGAGTTAGCACTGATGCACCTAGTCATCCTAGGAAGAAGAAGAAATATGATAGGAACTTGCACGCTAGCAACCCTTTTACACCTGAGAATCCAAACGATGTCTCTGTTTCTGATGCTGAAACGCAATCTGGTGATGAACATGAGCCTAATGATAATATCAATTGTGATGTTCATGATGATGCTCAACCTAGCAATGATAAGGATGTGGAGATTGAACCTGTTGATCTTGATAACCCACAACCTAAGAATAAGAGATACGATAAGAACGACTTCGCTGCTAGGAAGCATGGTAAAGAAAGGGAACCATGGGTTCAGAAACCCATGCCCTTTCCTCCCAAACCATCCAAGAAAAAGGATGATGAGGATTTTGAGCGATTTGTTGAAATGATTAGACCTGTCTTTCTGGAAATGCGTTTGACAGAAATGCTCAAAATGTCTCCGTATGCTAAGTACATGAAGGATATTGTGACTAATAAGAGGACGATACCTGAGGTTGAGATTTCCACCATGCTCGCTAATTATACCTTCAAGGGTGGAACTCCTAAGAAACTAGGTGATCCCGGAGTGCCCACTATACCTTCCTCCATTACAGGCAACTACAATAGAACTGCTTTATGCGACCTTGGAGCCGGTGTTAGTGTTATGCCTCTCTCTCTTTATCGTAGACTTGAACTGGATAAGCTGACACCCACTGAAATCTCTCTGCAAATGGCCGACAAATCAACTGCTTTTCCTATCGGCATTTGCGAGGTTGTGCCTCTTGTGGTTGCAAACATCACTATCTTAACAGACTTTGTTATTCTGGATATTCCTGAGGACGATGCCATGGTGGTCATCCTCGGAAGACCCTTTTAAAACACCGCAGGGGCTGTTATTGATTGCAACAAAGGCAATGTCACTTCCCATGTCAACGGTAATGAGCATACGGTGCAATTTTCGAAGAAACAATATCGAGTACATTGCATCAATGCTATCGAAAAAACTTCATCGATTCTTATTGGGAGCTTTGAATGCCCTATACCTCCTGTTAAGACGAAGTATGATTTGCTTGTTGGGGATATTCACATCCCCATTGTGGTAACCTAGTGACTATTCAAAAATTCTCCGTCTTCTTTTGCGATTCGAAAAGTTTGTCAAGGAGACTTGATCAACCTCATTGACGGATTTCTTTCGATGACCTTGAGATGGATGAATCAAGGAGTCACAAACCTCTGTTCCAAGCTTTCACCTTCGGTTGCTTAGAAGAAAAATGATAGATTTCGTTTAGTTTTCCCTGTTTTCTGCTTTTAGCATCCCGTAGAAAAGTACCCCGAAAATAAAAGTTCTTCGAATGCCGTAAAAATCAAGTATGATTTGTTCTAGAATTTTTTAAAAATACTGAGACGAAGAGCTAGTCAGGGGGCTGCACCAGTGGGCCACAAGCCCTGGAGGCGCGGACACCCCCCTGGCTACGCCTACCAGGCTTCTGGGGCCCACATGCAACCCCTCCACTTATTCTAGCTCCCATCTGCTTCTCCTACCTCCAGAAAAAATCGTTTCGCAGCTCAAACCCGTGTTCTTGCTCTTCTTGCTGGGATTTTCGATCTCCTTGTGCAAAGCACCATTCACCAAGCTGTTTTGGGGAAATTGCTCCTTGGTATGTGACTCCTACATTGGTCCAATTAGTTTTTGCTCTAGTGCCTTATACTTCGCGTATTTTGGCTGCCTTGGTGACCTTGTTCTTGAACTTTGCGTGCTAATTTTAGCTGGTCCCAAGTAGTTTTGATGCGTGATATGGCCTCTAGGCACTTGTCGGAGTAGTTGCTACGAGTTTAGTTGAGCCTTGTTCACTTTTCCTTTTGAGTCACTGAATTTTTTCAGAAAAGGAAGATGTTCAGGAGAAACTATCATGGTGGTTCCTCAAGCAAGAAGGGTCCTCATCTCGCGATTCGGAGCCCGATCCTTACCAACAGAGGAATGCAGAGGTACAACCATGTGAATGGCCTTCTAATGAATTCATGATTGAGGCAGGTTTCAAAGACGAGTTTGATACACTTGTTCACAACGTCGAACTCGAAGAATTCATCTTTGATAAGTGTGAACAGTATGTTACTCTCACTGCCTCTTTTGTTCGTAGATTCAAATTTTCAGCTGGCTGTGATACATCTGTATTATTTGATCTCTATGACAAATCGTATACCATGGATTTAGAGAATTTCAATAGAATTTGCAAGATACCTGTTTGGGGTAGTCTCAATGATCCTCCTAAATCTTCGGTTAGAGATTTTTTTCTCTGGTATAACTGTCGGAGAAACTAGAGATATTACACAGGCTACCATGGGGAGCATTCATTTTCCTGCCTTGCAGTAGTTTGCAGTCTTCATAGATAGATGCATTAACGGCAAGATTGATCATTATCACCTCTGCGCACCCAACCTTAGTATTCTTAAGAGCACAGTAACGGGTGATAGAAGTTTCAACATGGCAGCTATAATAGCAAGGAGGCTGAATAATAATGCTAATGAAGGGGATTTCTTTGGTGGGATCTATGCCACTCGCATAGCAAATTTTCTTGGAGTACCCATCCGCGAAGGAGATCGCCCGCTCCATACAACTTTCCTTGAACGCGCTGCTTTGACACGCTATCAGTTCCTTGAGAGGGATGATGAATCCCTCCTATACCTTTAATATTTAACCGACAACTATTTTCCATATTAACCTGCCTGCTCCTGCCTTCTTTGACTTTCAGGTAAAACGGAGATATTACATAACTAGAGGAGAGACAGAGGAGTATGACAGGGAGGCAAAGGCTGCTCGTCTCCGTGAGGGAGCTATTCAGGCTGTGGCTGCAGCGCTCCCGTATAACCCCCATTATGATTTTGGGTATCGCCCAGACCATCCATGGGAGTAGACCAACTTAGGCCAAAAGCCTAAGCTTGGGGGAGTACGTGTTTCTCACCGGCGTTACATTCTTGCTTACACTTTCACTGTAACATCCCAAAATTATAAATTTTGGAATGTTAATATAATTATTAGATTGATTGTTTGTTTGTTTGTTTGAGTGATTGAAACTTGACTGGAATTTGAAACTTCTCAAAAAAAAAATGAGAGGGAATAAAATGACTTTCCCAAAATTTTCTATTGTGAATCCCTTTTCAATTTTGAGTTTGAATATTTTCAAACCCTTTGATTAAAAAAAATCAAACGAGAGGAGGAAAATGACACTCCAAAATCAGAGACAATGTCTTGATTCAAATTTTAAGTATCTGCAATTTATTTGAAATTCAAATTCCTTTTCATTTTAAAGTTATTTCAAAAAAATAATTTTTTTTAAAAAGTAATTTTTTTGGTTTTAAAAATATGTTCATGTTTTAGAAAATTTTATTCTGAAAATTTTGATATATAATATGTCTATATAAAATGTTCTCTCTTTTTCATTTATACGTTTTTCTTCTTTGTTTTAAAAAAATTTATTCGTTCGCAAAAAAAAATGGGCCGCGGCTGGCCGGTACTTACCACGGTTGGCCAAATCCTGGCCCATGCGGCATTCTTTTTTTCTTTCTAATTTCCCTACACTACGTATATGTTTAGTCCCACATCGCCTACCTATGGACCATTAGACCTTCTTTCCACCTATAAATATAGACCCATAGGAGCATCCAAAAATCATCTATTTCGGGTTAAATCAATCTTTTGGTTTAACTAGATTTGTTAAATAAAAATATTCTTTTCTCTTTGGCGGGATTTCTCGAAGTCGTCTCCTCATTGGAATTAATTCTTACTCTGCATTCTAAAGGTATTTCTCTTCGTATTTTTTTATACTCCCGTAGTTTATTATTTCTAGACTAGTATTCCTACACTAGTATACGGTAGAGTAATTAGATATATTATTTAGTCTTCGTATTTACACATTAGTACTAGAATTCTTTTAGACATAGCACTTTTATTCCGTAAAACAGCTTGACCCTGATTTTTCAAATAGCCATAACTTTTTACTCGTTTATCCGAATTAGATGAAACCAACGCCTAGAGTTTCGTCTTGATCCCACCTATCTTGTGAACTATCATATCAACTTTTCGAAATTTTCAAATTTCGAAATTTGTTCATATTCATATTCAAACTTCTTTTGATCATATCTTTTTATCCGTAGCTCCGTTTTAGATGAATTCAATTACGTCGGATTCGTATCAAAGTAATCTTTCCGTTTGTATCATTAGTTTTAACTTTTCAACTTATAATTTTGATCAAATCAGATTTATCTATTAGTGCCCAAAAGTGTTCACATCGTTCTAAGCCGATTCAATGTTATATTGACGTATTTGTATCTTTTGATCCGCTAGTTCAAATCTAGTAATTCTTTTTTCTACACGCTCATATTGATCTCCTATATCCAGTAGCATCATTAGTTTCGACCTTTGAACCTTACAAATTTGAGCGATTCAAATTTGTATTCGAACATTCATTTGATCTTTTCTTGCAAATCGTACCACCTTTTCAATTGATTCATTTCACCCCTAAACACTCATGTCATATATTTTTGTACGTAACCATCGTACTTCAGTTCAACTTCTCTTGACCTTTTGAATGCAAATTCAATTCATACTTCAATTCGCTATAACTTGCGTTGTAGTGCTCCATTTCAAGAAATTCTTTCTACATATAAATTCTTATGTCTTATACTATTTGTCAAACAACATTCATGTTGTTCTCCCAATATTTTTGATCATCTCCCATAGTGGATGCAAGTCGAGCTTATATAGCAATGGTTCCTCGTCCATTACCTCTTTTGATCTCATTCATGCACCTTCACTTTACAACACACTTAGGACCTTTTTATTAAACCTTAGTACGTTGTTATTTTGCACCAAGACATGCTTTGTTCTTATGTTCTCTTGGTTCTTCCTTTTTGGCATGAATGTTTATTGAATGCTATTCATTTACGATAGATTGCTCGGAGTGTGGCGAGTAGAATGATCAGGATTTTGAGAGCGACTATCTTCATCAAGTAATACCAGGCAAGTCACTTTGATCATACTATCACCCATGTTTTATGCATTGTAGTTCTACCATCCTATGCCCAATTGCATGCTGCTTAGGTACTTGGAAATTGTAGTATAGATTGTAGTATCATGTGGTAGGCACACAACAACCCCGATACTTGGCCCCGGGACGACAAATTTCATATTGCTATGCTTGAGTAGACGGGATTTCGGTTGAGTGCATAACACGAGTGATGCGGGGTTGATTAAATAATCAAGACCGGATAAGACAAGATTTTCAAGACCTCGGACGCAATGCAACCCTGGGTGAAGGACGGTTGATCGGCTCCCTGGAGAACCCAGTGGATGCCCGGGATGCTGGAGAGGCCATGACATCCCGCGGAAAGCTTCACCCAGGCTCAAAGAGACGGACGGATATTTTCAAGACCCAAGGCTTACCTGCACAGCCACAAGTCATTATGGGCTCTGGCTTGGTTGGACAACGCGGCGACTCTCGACAGGCGGTGCTAGCAGATGTAGACGAACGGTAGGAATGGATGGGCACCGACAGGGATTCAGAGGGACCCGTTGAAGGACCATGTTTTGATCATCCGGTCTTCAAACACCCTGAAGTGCGAGGACATACTCGGAGGCGATCAAATCTTGTGGGGAACGTGTGCAAAACTCTGCAGAGTACTCAAACCTAATCGATTAGACGTGTCCACGGTCATGGACAACTTGAGCCAAAGGAACTGAAGTTATCTGGATTTCTCAACACCATTAAATATATTTGATGAGGGTAATTATTGACAACTCGGGTACGAGAACTGGTTGGCGGAACCATCTCGTTAACAACCAACAATGTAGTAATATTTTGCTTTTTAGCCCCCTCTTGATGTAGGAGAAAACTTGCTTTTCGCTAAAAACTTACAACCTCACCTGCCATATATGCATATAGTATAGATGATTACTTTTCACCCCTCTCTTATGTGACTTGCCGGCATATTCAATATACTGAGCTACACGGCTGCAACGTCTTATGTTGCAGATATTTTCTTCGACAAGTAAGATAACAATTCAGGGTTACGGTCTACACTCAACTTGCCCTTGGTGTTTATTGGGACTCCACTCCCTTGACTGCTTCCGCTGAGATATTTAAGGTATATATCAGTTTTACGCTATTTACATGTGATTGCACTTTGATATATACATTGATGTACTGTGTGTGCCAGCATACTGATCCAGGGATGGCACAGATACACAGAGGCTTGACTCGTCTTGAGTCGGGTCACTACATTCACTTTGTTAGTCGTGTTCACACTTTGCCACTGTATCATCCATGCTAGTTTATTTCTTTTTTCTCGCTTTCTTCCCATGTGTTTGTCTAGTTGAAAAAACCCAAAAAGATTATCTCTTCTTCTTTTTGCTTGTTTGGAGCTTTCCCGTGTTAATACTTTTCTTTTTCTTTGGTTCAAGGTAGAAGACCATGGTTACAATGTTTAGTGGCTCTCGCACGCATATATGTTTACCTGTTAAAGATCCATATTACTTTGTCTTCTCCTTTGTGTTTGCTTGCAGATTCCAGCTTAGTCCAATGCACGAGCACTCTTATTATTATTCACATCGTTCGGTCATACAATTGAAAGGAAATAATGACGATATATGATGAAGTGACTGAGCCTGGAAAAGCTGGTATGAACTCGATCTATTTTGTTTTTGTAAATATGACTAGCTCATCGTTTCTAGTTTAGCTTTGTTGTGAGAGAAATATGTTTGCAATGACAACTTAGAGATCATAGTTTCTGATGCCATGCTTATTTAGCTAGGAGCTTATAATGGTTTGTCTTGGATGCCAACATGAATTTTGAGATGCTTATGATGTAGTATGATAGGATTGTATCCTCCTTTGAATGATTCAAGTGGCTTGACTTGGCACATGTTCACACATGTAGTTGAAACAAAATCAACATAGCCTCTATGATATTCATGTTCATGGTGATTTATGTCCTACTCATGCTTGCACTCAATGTTGGTTAATCTCAATGCATTTTGATGACTGTTGTCGCTGTCTAGTTGGTCGCTTCCCAGTCTTTTGCTAGCCTTCAATTGTACTAAGTGGGAATACTGCTTGTGCATCCACTTCCATAAACCCAAAGTTGTTCCATATGAGTCCACCATACCTACCTATATGCGGTATCTACCTGTCGTTCCAAGTAAATTTGCATGTGCCACTCTCTAAACCTTCAAGAAATAATCTGTTTTGCATGCCCGAACCGCTCATGTGGTCACAAGGGGCGATCAGTATCTTCCATGCTAGGCGTGTTATCCTCGATATGTGTTTATTCACTATCATTCACGAGAAAGGGGGCGGTAACTTGAATGCCCAGTTCCATGCTCAAATCGAAAAGATAATTGCAAACAAAACTCCCCCTGGATTGATGTTGGTATGGACAGCACCCGAGTATTCGGCTAGTCGTGGAGTGTGATTGATGGGTTGTGGGGAGTCAAAACTTTACTTTTCTGTTTGCGAACCACCTATAGCATGTGTAGGATGGAAGATGATGAAAACTCTTAGTCATTGCGTTGACAATGAAAGAATGCCACCCAAAATTATTATCTCTGTTTTAAAAGCATGAGCTCTGGCACCTCTTCAAATCAATGCTTCCCTCTGCGAAGGGCCTATCTATTTATGTTCCTGTCGAGTCATCCTCTTCTTATAAAAGCACCAATTAGAGAGACCTCTGTCATTTTTATGCTTTGCTTTTGACTGATGTTGAGTATGACTGTGACTGGATCTTCTTTGCCAGGATTTACAATGTTTATTCAGCCCTTGGTCTTTGAAGGTGCTTTGCATTTATGTTTTGCGGTCTCAGAAAGAGCTAGCGAGATACCATCTGTTCACACAGCTTCATGATTGTTTTGATTGAAGAGTTGACGTTTGATACTTATTATTATTGCTCGCTAGTTGATTATGCCATTGATATGAGTTTACCGTGAGACCTAGATGTCATTTGCTTCTGTGGTTAGATTGTGATCTTGCTAAAATTCTAGATATGAGTTAGACATAGTTGCAACAACAAGATCAAACAGAGTTCGTAAAAGTTTTTCTTTTGTCTCTTTCAGTTTGTCAACTGAATTGCTTGAGGACAAGCAAGGTTTTAAGCTTGGGGGAGTTGATACGTCTCCGTCGTATCTACTTTTCCAAACTCTTTTGCCCTTGTTTTGGACTCTAATTTGCATGATTTGAATGGAACTAACCCGGACTAACGCTATTTTCAGCATAATTGCCATGGTGTTGTTTTTGCGCAGAAATAGAAGTTCTCAGAATGACCTAGAAATTTACGGGGATTTTTTGTGGAATATATAAAAAATACTGGCGCGAGAGCCCACAAGCCCACCATGCGCGGGCCCCCCTGGCCGCGCCTCGCAGGCTTGTGGGGCCCACGTTGCTCCACCGCCTCCAATCTCAGTTCTATTTAGTCCCTTTCGCCCGGAAAAAATCAAGGAGCAGAGTTCATCGCGTTTTATGATACGGAGGTGCCGCCACCTCCTGTTCTTCCTCTGGAGGGCAGATGTGGAGTCCGTTCTGGGCTCCGGAGAGGGGAGATCGTCTCCATCGTCATCACCAACCTTCCTTCATCGCGAATTCCATGATGCTCTTCACCGTTCGTGAGTAATATCATCGTAGGCTTGCTGGATGGTGATGGGTTGGATGAGATCTATCATGTAATCGAGTTAGTTTTGAACGGGATTGAGCCCTAGTATCCACTATGTTCTGAGATTGATGTTGCTACTACTTTGCCATGCTTAATGCTTGTCACTAGGGCCCGAGTGCCATGATTTCAGATCTGAACCTATTATGTTCTCGTCAATATATGTGTGTTCTAGATCCTATCTTGCAAGTTGTAGTCACCTACTATGTGTTATGACCCGGCAATCCCGGAGTGACAATAGCCGGAACCACTCCCGGAGATGACCATAGTATGAGGAGTTCATGTATTCACCAAGTGGTAATGTGTTGGTCGGGTTCTTAATTAAAAGGAGAACCCTAATATCCCGTAGTTATCATTAGGACCCCGCTGCCACGGGAGGGATGGACAATAGATGTCATGCAAGTTCTTTTCCCTAAGCACGTATGACTACATACGGAATACATGCCTACATTACATTGACGAACTAGAGCTAGTTACATATCTCTCCGTGTAATAACTGTTGCATGATGAATAACATCCGGCATAATCATCCATCACCGATCCAATGCCTATGAGTCTTTTCCTACTGGTCTTTGCTACATTACTGTGCCGCTACTGCTGTCACTGCTGCTACTGCTGTTACTCTGTCACTACTGCTATCACTTTGCTGCTACTGGTTACCATTGCTACTGTTGCTATCACACTACTCCGCTACTGATACTTTTCTGCAGATACTAAGTCTTTCAGGTGTGGTTGAATTGACAACTCAACTACTAATACTTGAGAATATTCTTTGGCTTCCCCTTGTGTCGAATCAATAAATTTGGGTTGAATTCTCTACCCTCGAAAACTATTGCGATCCCCTATACTTGTGGGTCATCAGTGGCATGCTTTCATTGTCAATGCAATGACCAAGAGTTTTCACCATCTTCCATGCTGCACATGCTATAGGCGGTTCCAAAAAGAAAAGTAATGTTTTGACTCCCCCACCACCGATCAATCACACTCCACGACTAGCCGAATACTCGGGTGCCGTCCATACTAACATCATTCCAGGGGGAGTTTTGTTTGCAATTATCTTTTCGATTTGAGCATGGAACTGGGCATTCCAATTACCGACCCCTTTCTCGTGAATGATAGTGAATAAACACATATCGAGGATAACACGCCTAGCATGGAAGATACTGATAGCCCCTTGTCACCACATCAGCAGTTCAGGCGTGCAAAACAGATTATTTCTTGAAGATTTAGAGAGTGGCACATGCAAATTTACTCCGAACGGCAGGTAGATACCGCAAATAGGTAGGTATGTGATACTTCTCCAATGTATCTATAATTTTTGATGGTTTCATGCTATTATCTTGTCAAACTTTGGATGTTTTGCATGCCTTTTATATATTTTTTGGGACTAACTTATTAACTCAGTGCCAAGTGCCAGTTCCTGTTTTTTCCATGTTTTTGACCCCTTTCAGAGGAGATTTTGAAACTGAGTCCAAACGGAAGAAAATCTTCGAAAAGATTTTTTCTGGAACGGAAGAAGATCAGGGAGCTTGGGAGCCAAGGCAGGGGAGCCCCAGGGGCCACACAAGCCCCCACCCCGTGGCTAAGGGGGAGGCCGCGCCATCAAGGCTTGTGGGCCCCCTGAGTGTCCCGTGACCTAGGGGCTGCGCCTATATATTCCTTCAAAATCCCAAAAAAATCAGGAGATCATCGAAAGTACTTTTCCGCCGCCGCAAGCTTCTGTCTCTGCAAGATCCCATCTGGGGCATGTTCTGGTGCCCTACCGGAGGGGGATTCAGACACGGACTGCTTCTTCATCAACACCATGACCTCTTCGATGATGCGTGAGTAGTTCACCATAGACCTACGGGTCCATAGCTAGTAACTAGATGGCTTCTTCTCTCTCTTGGATCTTCAATACAAAGTTCTCCATGATCTTCATGGAGATCTATCCGATGTAATCTTCTTTTACGGTGTGTTTGTCGAGATCCGATGAATTGTGGATTTATGATCAGATTATCAATGAATCTTATTTGAGTTTCTTCTGATCTCTCTTATGCATGATTTCATATCCTTGTAATTCTCTTCGAGTTGTGGGTTTTGTCTGGCCAACTAGATCTATTATTCTTGCAATGGGAGAAGTGCTTCGTTTTGGGTTCATACCATGCGGTGACCTCACCCAGTGATAGAAGGGGTAGCGAGGCACCCATCGTGTTGTTGCCATCAAGGGTAAAAAGATGGGGTTTTCATCATTGGTTTGAGATTATCCCTCTACATCATGTCATCTTTCTTAAAGCGTTACTCTGTTCGTCATGAACTCAATACACTAGATGCATGCTGGATAGCGGTCGATGTGTGGAGTAATAGTTGTAGATGCAGAAAGTATCGGTCTACTTGTCTCGGACGTGATGCCTATATGTATGATCATTGCCTTAGATATTGTCATGACTTTGCACGGTTCTATCAATTGCTCGACAGTAATTTGTTCACCCACCGTAATACTTGCTATTTTGAGAGAAGCCTCTAGTGAACACTATGGCCCCCAGCGTCTACTCCACACCCTATTTTCAGCCTTACACATTTTACTTCGTTGCACTTTCCGCCTTGAGATCTCACTTTGCAAACAATCTTGAAGGGATTGACAACCCCTTTGAGCGTTGGGTGCAAGCTTGTTTGTGTTTGCGTAGGTACTTTGGACTTGACGATACCCTCCTTCTGGATCGATACCTTGGTTCTCAAACTAAGGGAAATACTTACTGCTCCTGTGCTGCATCACCCTTTCCTCTTCAAGGGAAAAACCGACGCAAACTAGAGAAGTAATAGGAACAATTCCTAGCGCCAAGGCAGGACTTTTGTTGCCGTAGCAGAAGAATTTCTGGCATCGTTGCGAGGAAGGAAGATCAAGTCAAGAACTCATCCAAGTAGGTGTCGCAAACTCATCTCTTGCATTTACTTTGTTTGCTAGTTGCCTCTCGTTTTCCTCTCCCCCACTTCACCAATTTGCCTTTTTCGTTTGCCTTTTCATTCGCCCTTTTCTCTCGCTTACTTTCTGTTCGCTTGTGTGCCATGTGCCTTCAACATGCTTGCATCTTCTCTTGGTGAAAATCTAGTGATATGGATCCTCATCCACTTGCTAATATCTTTAAGAGATCCAATTATGTTGATCCAATTGCTAGTGAGTTGAGTGCAGTTGACTATCTTTATGGAGTTTTGCTTGAGATGCGTGAATCTGAAAATCATGATGAAGAAATTTATGAAGTGATTCACGAGGGCTCCTTGAATGAAAAGAATGATTGCAATGGTTTCACTCTAAGTCCTATTAGTATCAATCATGCTAAAAATATGCAAAACCCTAAGCTTGGGGATGCTAGTTTTGTTATGTCCCCTACTTGTTGCAATGATCATGATTGGGGTGATGATTTTTCTTATGATCTTGAAAATTTGTTTAAGCCTCATGATAAGTATGATATTTGCAACAATATTGAAAGTGGGATTGGAGAAGTCATGACTTTATTTGACGATAATCCCACTATTTTTGAAGAGCGTCAACTTTGCATGCATGTGGATCATGAAAAGAATATCCTTTGTGAGAGCTATATTGTTGAATTTGATTATGATCCCACATGTAATTGCTATGAGAGAGGAACATGTTGTGGTAGAAACTTTCATGTTACCAAATCACCTCTCGTTATGTTGAGATTGTTGTTGTCTCTTTCTTCTTCCTTGCATATGGCAACTATTGGTTGTCTTCACAATCTGTTTTCCTATAAAATGCCTATGCATAGGAAGTATGTTAGACTAAGATGTGATTTTCACATGCTTTATGGTGCTCTCGTTGTGCTTCAATTCTCGTCTTTTGTGTGAGCATCATTGATTTATCAATGCCTAGCTAAGGGCGTTAAACGATAGCGCTTGTTGGGAGGCAACCCAATGAATTTATCTTTTTCTTTCTATTTTGTTGCGTCCACACTTTCATAATTCTGTTGTGATTGTGATTTTTGTCTTTCTTTTTGTGTTTGACCCAAGCAAAACCTTTATGACTAGTCTTGGTAATGGTTGTTTGATCCTCCTGGAAAAATACATAAACTTTTCGCTCACGAGATGATTTTTCATTTTTATTCAGAAAGAGCTTTTGAGTTGATTCTTTTTACTGCTGGTATATATGCTTTTTTCCCAGGCCGTCGTAATTTTTCAGAAATTTTGAGATACCAGAAGTATACGAAGTATAAAGATTTCTACAGACTGGTCTGTTTTTGACAGATTCTGCTTTTGTTGAGTTGGTTGCTTGTTTTGATGAAACTATTGTTAGTATCAGGGGGGGGGGGGTTCTAGCCCTGGAAAAGTGAGAATACAATAGCCCATCATGAATATAGATGGAATTCAAGTTTTCTACAGTACCAAAAGAAGTGGTAGTTTGTTTTCTTGTACTAATGTTATCACAAGTTTCTGTTTAAGTTTTTTGTTGTGAAGTTTTCAAGTTTTAGGTGATGTTCTCATGGACAAAGAGATAAGGAGTGGAAAGAGCTCAAGCTTGGGGATGCCCAAGGCATCCCAATCCAAATTCAAGGACACCAAAAAGCCTAAGCTTGGGGATGCCCCGGGAAGGCATCCCCTCTTTTGTCTTCAATCCATCGGTAACATTACTTGGAGCTATATTTTTATTCACCACATGATATGTGTTTTGCTTGGAGCGTCTTGTATCATGGAGTCTTTTGTTTTCGTTGTGTCACAATCATCCTTGTTGCACACCTTTTTGAGAGAGAGAGACATGCACTCATCTTGATCTTGCTAGAATGCTCATAGTGCTTCACTTATGTCTTTTGAGCTAGATCCTTTTTCTCTATTGCTTCACTTACATCGTTTGAGCTAGATAATTTTGCTCTAGTGCTTCACTTATATCTTTTGAGCTAGATACTTTTTCTCTAGTACTTCACCTATATCTTTTGAGCTAGATACTTTTGCTCTTGTGCTTCACTTATATCTTTAGAGCACGGCGGTGCGTGATTTGGTAGCTGGCTTATACTATGAAAGTAGTCCCAAATGTGCTAGGTACCCAAAGAGGATGCAAAAACCTCCATGTTCATGTGCATTGAGTAGAAAGAGAAGTTTCGATTCCTCTCAATTAGTTTTGAGACATGGATTCGGTAATATCAAGACTTATGTTAGTAGGGTGTTGTGAATCTAGAGATACTTGTGTTGGAGTTAGTGATTCCCGTAGAATGCACGTATTTTGAACCGCTATGTCAGAAAGTCGGAGCATAATTGATCTATTGATTGTGATGCTTTGTGTTGAGGTCGGGATCGCGCGATGGTTTACACCAAACAACAAATCCTTCCTCTCGGAGTATGCGTTTAGCACTTTGTTTCGTTTACTAATAAAAACTTTCGCAACAAGTATGTGAGTTCTTCATGACTAATGTGAGTCCATGGTATAGATCAAATTTCACCTTCCACAATTGCTTGCCTCTCTAGTGCCGAGCAATTCTCGCCGGTGCACAAAACCACCAAATTCCTTCCTCAAAACAGCCACCATATCTACCTACTATGGCATTTTCATAGCCATTGCGAGATATATTGCCATGCAACTACCACCGTTCCGTCTCATGACTTGTGCCGTCACTCTCATATTGCCATTGCATGATGGTAAGATAGCTAGCGAGATGTATCAACGTCATACGCCATGCTAGATCGTTGCACATCCCGATACACTGTCGGAGGCATTTCCTATAGAGTCATCACCATTTTGAGCTGTGAGTAAATAAAAGTGCGATGATCATAATTATTAGAGCATTGTCCCATGTGAGGAAATAAAAAAAATAAAAAAAAGAGGCCAAAGAGCCCAAAAAACAAAAAAAGGGGGAGAAAAAAAAGAGGCCTAAGAGCCCAAATGAAAATAAAATAAAAGAGAGAAAAAGAGAGAAGGGACAATGTTACTATCTTTTTCCACACTTGTGCTTCATGTTAGCACCATGTTCTTCATGATTGAGAGCTTCTTGCTTTGTCACTACCATATGCTAGTGGGAATATTCATTTCATAACTTGGCTTGTATATTCCAATGATGGGCTTCCTCAAAATTGCCCTAGGTCTTCGTGAGCAAGCAAGTTGGATGCACACCCACTAGTTTTCCTTTTGAGCTTTCACATACTTATAGCTCTAGTGCATCTCTTGTATGACAATCCCTACTCATTCACATTGATATCTATTAATGAGCATCTCCACAGTCTATTGATACGCCGAGTCAGTGTGACCATCTCCACACTCTATTCCACCTATAGTGCTATATCCATGGCTCACGCTCATGTATTGCGTGATTGTTATAAAAAGTTCGAGAAAGTAAGAGTGAGAAAACAATTACTTGGAAAATTCCGGGGTTGTGCATGATTTACATTAGTTGTGTGAGGATGATGGAGCATAGCCAGACTATATGATTTTGTAGGGATAACTTTCTTTGGCCTTGTTATTTTGAAAGTTCATGATTACTTTGCTAGTTTGCTTCAAGTATTACTGTTTTCATGTCAATAGCGAACTATTGTTTTCAATCATACGGATCTTAACATTCATGTCACGTGAAAGAAGTTGCAAAGGACAACTATGCTAGGTAGCATTGCACATCAAAAATTCATTCTTTATCACTTCCCTACTCGAGGACGAGTAGGAGTTATGCTTGGGGATGCTTGATATGTCTCCAACGTATCTATAAATTTTTATGGTTTCATGCTATTATCTTGTGAACTTTGGATGTTTTGCATGCCTTTTATATATTTTTTGGGACTAACTTATGAACTCAGTGCCAAGTGCCAGTTCCTGTTTTTTTCCATGTTTTTGACCCCTTTCAGAGGAGATTTTGAAACGGAGTCCAAACGGAAGAAAATTCCCGAAAAGATTTTTTCTCGAACAGAAGAAGATCGGGGAGCTTGGGAGCCAAGGCAGGGGAGCCCTAAGGGCCCCACAAGCCCCCTCCCTGCGGCCAGGGGGGAGGCCACGCCATCCAGGCTTGTGGGCCCCCTGAGCGTCCCCTGACCTAGGGGTTGCGCCTATATATTCCCTAAAAATCGCAAAAAATCAGGAGATCATCGAAAGTACTTTTCCGCCGCCGCAAGCTTCTGTCTCCGCAAGATCCGATCTGGGGCACGTTCTGGTGCCTTGCCGGAGGGGGGATTCGGACACGGATGGCTTCTTCATCAACACCATGACCTCTACGATGATGCGTGAGTAGTTCACCATAGACCTACGGGTCCATAGCTAGTAACTAGATGGCTTCTTCCCTCTCTTGGATCTTCAATACAAAGTTCTCCATGATCTTCATGGTGATCTATCCGATGTAATCTTCTTTTGCGGTGTGTTTGTCAAGATCCGATGAATTGTGGATTTATGATCAGATTATCTATGAATCTTATTTGAGTTTCTTCTGATCTCTCTTATGCATGATTTCATATCCTTGTAATTCTCTTCGAGTTGTGTGTTTTGTCTGGCCAACTAGATCTATGATTCATGCAATGGGAGAAGTGCTTGGTTTTGGGTTCATATCGTGCGGTGACCTCACCCAGTGATAGAAGGGGTAGCAAGGCACGCATCATGTTGTTGCCATCAAGGGTAAAAAGATGGGGTTTTCATCATTGGCTTGAGATTATCCCTCTACATCATGTCTTCTTGCTTAAAGCGTTACTCTGTTCGTCATGAACTCAATACACTAGATGCATGCTGGATAGCGGTCGATGTGTGGACTAATAGTAGTAGATACAGAAAGTATCGGTCTACTTGTCTCGAACGTGATGCCTATATGTATAATCATTGCCTTAGATATCGTCATGACTTTGCGCGGTTCTATCAATTGCTCGACGGTAATTTGTTCACCCACCGTAATACTTGCCATTTTGAGAGATGCCTCTAATGAACACTATGGCCCCGAGGGTCTACTCCACACCATATTTTCAGCCTTACACTTTTTACTTCGTTGCACTTTCCGCCTTCAGATCTCACTTTGCAAACAATCTTGAAGGGATTGACAAACCTTTGAAGCGTTGGGTGCAAGCTTATTTGTGTTTGCGCAGGTACTTTGGACTTGACGATACCCTCCTTCTGGATCGATACCTTGGCTCTCAAACTGAGGGAAATATTTAGTGCTCTTGTGTTGCATCGCCCTTTCCTCTTCAAGGGAAAAACTGACGCAAACTAGAGAATTAACAAGAAGAATTCCTGGCACCAAGGAAGGACTTTTGTTGCCGTAGTAGTATGGTGGAATCATATGGAACAACTTTGGGTTTATGGGAGTGGATGCACAAGCATTATTCCCGCTTAGTACAATTGTAGGCTAGCGAAAGAATGGGAAGCGACCAACTAGAGAGCGACAACAGTCATCAAAATGCATTGAGATTAACCAACATTGAGTGCAAGCATGAGTAGGACATAAATCACCATGAACATGAATATCATAGAGGCTATGTTGATTTTGTTTCAACTACATGCGTAAACATGTGCCAAATCAAGCCACTTGAATCATTCAAAGGTGGATACTATCCTATCATACTACATCATAGTCATCTCAAAATTCATGTTGGCATCCGAGACAAACCATTATAAGCTCCTAGCTAATTAAGCATGGCATCAGAAACTATGATCTCTAAGTTGTCATTGCAAACATGTTTCTCTCACAACAAAGCTAAATCAGGAACGCTGAGCTAGTCATATTTACAAAAACAAAATAGATCGAGTTCATACCATCTTTTCCAGGCTCAGTCACTTCATCATATATCAGCATTATTGCCTTTCACTTGCACGACCGAATAGAAACAAAATGACATGATCACATGCTACATTTATAATTTGGGTCTTGTCCATCACATGATTCTCCTAATGATGTGATCCCGTTATGAAGTGAAAACACTTGCCTATGGCCAGGAAACCTTGACCATCTTTGATCAATGAACTAGTCAACTAGAGGCTCACTAGGGACAGTGTGTTGTCTATGTATCCACACATGTATTTGAGTTTCCAATCAATAAAATTCTAGCATGGATAATAAACGATTATTATGAACAAGGAAATATAATAATAACTAATTTATTATTGCCTCTAGGGCATATTTGCAACATAAATACCATATATATGTACATATGGTGGACTCTCATGGAAGAAACTTGGCTCAAGGATTTGGATGCACAAGTAGTATATTTACTATGTACGAAGTTTTGGCTAGCAAAAGGTTCTAAATAAGCACCATACGTTGGAGGATCCATAACAATATAACTTCTTTGCAAATATGCCCAAACATAACCATTATGCTTTCTTCCTTGTCCAACTTCAACTATTTGATCAATTTTGAAAATAATTAATGAGTATTCACAATCATGAAAGATGTCCAACATGATATATTTGTATGTGAATGTTTTCTTTCTTACATTAATCATTGATGAATTGCTTGTCTGACCAATACTATTATTTTCAAACTTCAATAGATTTTAATTTCTGAACCAAATGTGAAACTACTACTAATATAGAACATTGATAGTTTCGGACTTATGAAATTTCATTCGTTCCCGTTGTCAAACTTCAATAGATTCTACTTTCTGAACGAAATGTGAAACTACTAGTAAGCATATAGCACACTCATAATTTCAGATTTATGAAATTTCATTCGTTCCCAATTTACTGTTGGGATATAAGTGAAAAACACATGAGTAAACATCAAATTACTCTCAAAAGATATAAGTGAAGATCAATGAGTAGTCAAACAATTAAGTAGCTATGTGAGGATCCTCTCTGAATAAAGATTTTTAATATCTGAGAATTTTATTGAAACAACAAAGAAAACAAAAGACACTCCAAGAATAACACATATCATGTGGACAAATAAAAGTACGGGCTCAACATAGGCTAACCGATATTTGTTTCATGAAGAGAGGTGGGATGCGTAGCATCACAAGATTATGTGCTTGGGACTTCTTGTAATATTTACTAGGGGTACCTTGGACGTCCCCAAGCTTGAGATTTTGTATCTCATTCAATCCTCTCATATCCCGGTTTCACCTAAGTCTCAAAAACTTCATCCACATAAAACCTGAAAAGATCTCGTGAGATCGGTTAGTACACATAAAAATAAATAAAAACTTAATGTAATACCATGAAAAGTTGCAAAGTTACTATATACTATCATTTCCACAATTTATATCCACTAATATATGCCATAAACTCTAGGATAAGTAGATAACAAAACTATGACACCAATCTGTCCAAATAGAATAGTGTGTAGCAATCTATTTAAAAGTGTGATTATGTGTGTCCAAAAATTCAAAAACATTAGGAAATGGTAAATAATTTTTGTGACAATACTTTGTAAAAGTTCCAAAAACATTCCACATTCCACTAAAATATCACAATTCAAATACTACAGCAAAAGTTTCTGTTTTTATACAACACACATCACACATGCAATTCAAGCATTCTAAAGGCAATTCTTGAAATTTTTATTGAAAAACAAGATTATAACTAATACATAACCAGATTAGAACTAATACATAACAGAGAATAACAAAGTAAAATGATTCTCCAAGCAAAACACAAATTATGTGATGAATAAATATATAGCTCCAACTAAGATATACGATAGTGTTGGAGACGAAAGAGGGGATGCCTTCCGGGGCATCTCCTAGCTTGGACACTTGAGTCTTCATTGGATATTATCTTGGGGATGCCTTGGGCATCCCCTAGCTTAGGTTCTTGCTTCTCCTTATTCTCCTTATATCGTTATCTCATCCAAAACTTGAAAACTTCAATCACACAAAACTTAATGGAACTTGGTGAAATGGGTTAGTGTAATAAAGATAAACCATTCACTTAGGCAATCTCAAGACAAGATTCATAATTTTTCTCACATTATACGTACGGTATTCTACCATTCCCATTATTTACATCACTCGGTATATTCTATGGAAACACTAAAACAAGCAAACAATGCATGCAAAAAATAATCTTTCAAAAATAGAACAGTTTGTGAAGATCTGAATGAACAACATACTTCCATGACTCTAAAAATTCTGAATCTTTTTGACAACGCATAAAATTTGCATACAAAAATTATGGAAAAAGTTTATAATTTTTTCACTCCCTAGTAAAATCAGAGAAATTCTACACTGGACGTAAATGTTTCTGTTTTTGCAGAGAATCAAACAAGAAGTATCCACCCACACTATTGAAATAAATGATAGTAGAAATTATTAAAATAAATAACACAAGTTTCCCAAAGGTTTTACTTGTCACCTTATTGAAATAAATGACAAAATAAATTAGTAATACATTAGCTTAATCATGTTAAAACACAAAAACAGAAAGGATATATACGGTTTGTCTCCAAAATAGGTGCTTTTCTTTAAAGCCTTTTAGCTAGGCATGATGATTCCAATGATGCTCACATAAAGAGTAGTAATTGAAACATTCAAGAGAGCATCATGAATTACATGTAAAACACATTTAAGTCTAACCCACTTCCTATGCATGGGGACTTTGCAATAAAACAATTTACCATAGCAAGAATCAACTAGCATAGGAAGGCAAAACAAGTGCAACTTCAAAACTTTGAACACATAGAGATGAAAGTTGATATTATTAGAGTACCTACAAGCATATGTTCCTCTCTCATAATAATTTTCAGTAGCATCATGAAGGAATTTGACAATATAACTATAACATAAAGCATTCTTTTCATGATGATGCACAAGCAAAGAATATTTATTACTCTCCCCATAAGCAAATTTATTATGATTCAAACTAGTGGGAGCAAACTCAAAAGAAGAAATATCATGCGATACTTGATTGATGTAATCCAAATGAAAATTAAAATCATGATATACTTATTCCTTATAGCATACGTGTCATCACAATAATCATCATAGGTAGCAACTTTGTTGTCATAGTCAATCGAAACCTCTTCCAAAATAGTGGATTCATCACTAAATAAAGTCATGACCTCTCCAAATCCACTTTTATCATTATGAAAATAAGATTTAACACCCTCTAAATTAGTGGGATCATTAGTACCTAGATTTGACACTCTTCCAAACCCAGTTTAATCAATATATTCATCGTAAATAATAGGCATGCTTTCATCATAATAAATTTGCTCATCAAAACTTGGGGGACTAAAAAATATTATCTTCATCAAACATAGCATCCCCAAGCTTGTGGTTTTCAATATCATTACCATCGTGGATATTTGAAGAATTTATACTAACATTATTACTATCATGCACATCATTCAAGGAAATCATGTTAAGCATTTTTATTAATTCTTCCTCTAACAATTGAGCACAATTTTCTAAACCATCATTTTCACTAAAGACATTATAAAGACGAAGAAAATGAGTCAACCTAAATTCCATTTTTTTGTAGTTTTCTTTTTATAAAAGCAAACTGGTGAAAAAAAGAAACTAAAAGATTTAATTGGAAGATTTAAAGATTTATCTTCTAGCAATCACCTCCCACTACACCACGGTAGAGCTTAGGTGACACATCAAGCTGTTGGCATAGGGTACCTTTGCCGACACATAAATTGTAGCTAATACCTATGCCGACATAAGATAAAACAGTCGGCGGAATTGTTGTGGGAAAGGATATCTCCGAAGTTGTTTACTTCCCGACACATTTTAAGTCGGCATACACCCTACCTTTGGCGACAGATTTTAAGTCGGCTTACACCCTACCTTTCCCTACATTTGATTTGTGAGCATACACCCTACCTACCCCGACATTTGATTTGTGGGCATACACCCTACCTTTGCCATCACTTGATATGTCAGGTTAGGTACATACCTTTTCCGACACTTAATATGTCAGGTTAGCTACATACCTTTGCCGACACTTAATATGTCAGGTTAGGTACATACCTTTGCCGACACTTAATATGCCAGGTTAGGTACATACCTTTGCTGACACTTAATATGTCAGGTTAGTACATACTATTGCCGACACTTAATATTTCACGCTAGTTAGGTACATTTGGCAAGACATACTCTGTCTAGAAAGGTATATAAAACATACATATGAAATGTACATCCAAAACAATAATTTGGTACATATGCACTGCTCAAATGCCTTTGACAAACAACATCTGAATGAAAATATTGAATATACATACACCATGCGCAAATTTCATCGACAATAGAATCAAGATAACAAAATACATATATATTGACCCAGGTTGACAACAACCAACATTGTTTGACCATCCACAGAACACACAAGTCCACAAGACAACACTAGTCCATAACAATATTTACTAGCCTAAAAGAGTTTAAACAGTACTCTAGAACACTAGTCATATCCAGGAGCATAAAGTTCTACGCCAAAATACATGAAGCACCAATAACACATATAAGATTCATGGCATGGTTCAAGCTGGCTGGTCCAAAATGCTACATATAGCCAATGTTCCATGACAAAGTCATCATATCCATGCGCTAGGTGGCTATGTACCTGAAACCCATAGAAATTTCTCAAGAAAGTGAGCATTTAACCCAAAAAAATGTTCAAACTTCATAGAAAAATTGGTACAAACAGATTATGCATTGCTACAAACAAATTATGCATTGGTACAAACAAATTATGCATTGGCACAAAAATTGGTACAAATAGATTATGCATTGGTACTAAAATTGGTACAAACAGATGATGCATTGGTACGAACATATTATGCATTGGCACAAAATTGGTACAAACACGTTATGCATTGGTACAAAAATTGGTACAAACAGATTATGCATTAGTACAAAAATTGGTACAAACATATTATGCATTGATACAAACATATTATGCATTGGTACCAAAATTGGTACAAACATATTATTGATACATCCCAAACGTATCTATAATTTTTGCTTGTTCCATGATCTTTTGGGTGACATTGTTATATGTTTTGCTACACTTTTATATCATTTTACACATATTTGGACTAACCTACTAACTCAGTGCACCCAGTGCCAGTTTCTGTCTGCTGATGTCTAATTTGCAAGGGATTTGACCAAATTTTCCGAAGCCCGAAAAATTCCGGGGAAAATATATATAAAATCGGCGAAACAGAAGCTGTCGTATCACCGAAGATGGGCCAGAGGGGGCCAGAGGGGGTCCAGGCGACCTGCTGGCGCGGCCAGGTCCTAGGACGCGTGAGGAGGTCGCCTGTGTGGGCCCCACCTCCTCCGGGGCCCTCCTTTGGCCTATATTTAGTCCTCCGTGAGGAAACCCTTCCACAACTTCCACAATCGCGAACTTCTCCAGCGTTCCGCCTCCGCAACGCTTCCGAGATCGAGAGCGTCAGGAGACCTCTTCCCGTCACCCTGTCGGAGGGAGGATTCACCTCAGGGAGCTTCTCCACCGCCATGGACGCTTCTAGGATGTGCCGTGAGTAGTCCTCCTTGGACCATGAGTCCATGACCAGTAGCTATGTGATGTCTTCTCTCTAATCTTGTGCTTCAATGGTTAGTCCTTGTGAGCTGCCCTACATGATCAAGGCATCTATGTAATTCTCTTGCTATTGCTATACTCGGTTTGTTGGGATCCGATGGATTATGAGATTATGTTCAGATTGTTATGAGTTATATATTTAATTATCGTTTTATATTATGTTCCTTAGTGATTCATGCATGTTCTTCGTTGCTATTTATTGCTTTAGCCGAGTAGTAGATTGTAACTCCAAGAGGGAGCGTTATGCATGACTGTGGGTTCATGCCCCTCGATGTCTAGCTTGAGTGACAGAAACATGAGACTAGGGGATGTGTTGTTGCGACCAAGGAGAAAACGACGGTGCTTGTGATCACGGTTGCAAGGATTGTTTACCTTACACATAGTTCATTAATGCAGGTGTCCGTTGCTTTGTGTTTACACTTTGGGTGGGACTCGCAACTTAATACCAGCGAGATGTTTTGGATAGATATCTCAAGGTGGATGATTAGTAAGTAGATGTTGATGAATAAACGATCTACTTGTCTTGGCGTACTGCCTATTACTATTAAACCTCTAACTATCAAGTAGCATAATTAGCATTGCAGTGCGTTCATAATTCTTTCAATTTCCCAATTGTGATTTGTTTACCCAAGCATAGTTGTTTATCGTCTTTTGGGAGAGAGACATCACTAGTGAACATCATGTGACTCCGGTCCATATCACCATCATTGTTTACACCTCCATCATTTTCCGCTTTCATTTACTTTTCCGTTGTAATCACCACTACTAATCACGCTTGTGTATTGATCCTTTGCAAACTACAAGGCCGGAGATATTGACAACCTCTCTATACTCGTTGGGAGCAAAGTTATTTGTGTGTGTGCAGGTCCACGTCTTCTCCTAGCGCTAGGGTGGAAGACACCTACTTGTTGAGACTAGGAGTCCTCTTGGTTTGATAAACCTTACAGTTCTCGTGTGAGGGAAAACTGGGTGCTGACTACATCTCAACCTTCCACTTCGGGTAACCAATGAGGTGTGACAAGTATATACATTATCTTGTCATGAAGCAAAGTTTTCTGGCGCCGTTGCCGGGGACTCCAGTCTTCAAGATAGGGGAGTTGCACGCTATGTTTTACCTTTGCTTTTTAGTCTTGTTAGTTTGCTTTCTAGTTTTTTCTTTAGAGTCTTATATCAAAAACCATAAAAAAATAGTTGCTTTGTTCTTGCTTGTTGCCGTTGCTACGGGTTCCATTGAGAACACCATCTTGTGTGACTTCACTAGTCACATCAACAATGATTATACCTTCTGTTCTACTGCTCCAGTTACCACTAAGGGTCTTTTTACAAGTAAACCTTGTGATTATACTAGTCATTATGGAGAATTATGCCGTTGGCATGGTTGCATCTGGAAGCCACATGATCTTTGGTTTGAAGTTGCTCCTAAACGTCCCCAAACTTGGGAAGACGTCCAAACTCTTATAATAGAGAGCAAATCAAACATAGAGGATGCCACTACAATTTTACTTAATAGCAATAATATTGATTTTGAAAATTGTAGTCTTTCCCAAGTTATCACCTTTTTGCAAAGAATGGCTAAAGACCCCCACACTAGTACACTCAATATTGCCTTCACCGAGGATATTACCAATACTCTTATCAAAGCTAGGGAGGAGAAACTCAAGCTAGAGACTTTATTCCTAGAAAACTAGAAGATGGATGGGATCCTATGGTCAAAATTAAATTGAATAATATCTCTTGCTTTGCATTGTGTGATGTTGGAGCTAGTGCCTGCGTTATCCCCAAAAGAATGTATGATATGCTTGATTGGAAACCTTATAATCCATGTTCTTTTGGTGTTCCTCTTGTTGGTTCTTCCATAAAGAAACCTTTAGGGATAATTGATGATGTGCTTATTATTGTCAATGATAGTTATGTGCCTGTTGATTTTCTTATTATGGACATTGAATGTGATCCTTCATGTAAAATTATTTTGGGACGGCCTTTTCAACGCACCGTTGGTCCTATCATTGACATGAAATAGGATATTATTAAATTCCAATTTCATCTTAAAAAGGGAATGGAACACTTCCCTAGAAAGAAGATTAAGTTACCTTATGAGTCCGTTACTCGGGCAAGTTATTCTTTTGGAGTTGATAACACTTGATCTTCTTGCATTATGCCTAGCTCAAAGGCATAAAAGAAAGCGCTTGTTGGGAGGCAACACAATTTGTTTTTTACTTTCTGTTTTAGTGGTCTTGATTCTTGTTACTACTATAGCAACATCATTGTATCTTTATTTTTAAGATTTGTGCCAAGTTATAGCCTCCGATTGCAATAAAGTTCAAAAGTTTTGACATGTTGTCCAGAAACAGATTATGTCTGCTTGACGGAAACATTCGCCAAAAATCACCAGATTATCTTTTTAATCTGAATTTTTTTGAAAGAATGCTCTATATAATTGCCTTTCTGGCATTTGTTTTGAGTTTTTTGATTTGAGTTGCAGAAGTGCCCCGAATAAATTATTTACTGCCTCCTGTTCTGTTTTTCATAGATTCTACCATGTTTTGTGTTTCTATTCCTTTGCAAATCCTAAGCTTACTTTTTTATTTCCAAAAACATTTTGGCAATCATGAGAAATAGTAGTTTTTTCATGAAAATATTTATTTCCAGTAGGTAAGGAATTATTTCATTAAGGGTACCAACCACTCTAATAAGCTTATGATGAGTTTCGTATGAAGGGAGTTTTCCAGTATGCGATGGGAGATGATGAAAGAAGATACACAAGAGCCAAGCGCTCAAGCTTGGGGATGCCCCCATGCACCCCAAGAAATATTCAAGGAGACTCAAGTGTCTAAGCTTGGGGATGCCCCCGTGCATCCCCTTCTCTAGCAACAGTCATCAGTTCGTCCATCTCCATGCTATATTTTATCACTTCATATGTTAAGTGCTATGCTTGGAGCATCCCGCTCTTTACTTTTTAGTTTGTTTTAGTTTTGCTTGCTAGTCATAACAAGTCGGAGCATAGCCTACCTTGTTTGGGGGAGAAACACGCTCCATTCCACTCTAGAATACAACATTGGTTTTCATGCTTATCTTTTATGTGTGTTCTTTATCTTTTCGTAGCTACTGTCATGCCTAGCTCTTAGTTTTCGTACTTATCTTTTTAAGAGCTTTTATTTAGGTTTCTTCTGGAACTCTCTTGAGTTATCATGCTTATATTGTATAGAGAGTTGGCTCGTTGCACTGAGTTGTGTGTCTTGCATGAGTAGGTAATTGTGGTTGCTATTTAACTATAGTAGTAACTTGCAATAGTTTTGAGGTATTGATTTCAGTAATGTTTGGACTATTGGTGCCAAGTGCTTGAGCCTATTAGTGATAGGTGTCATATTTTGGGAAATCCGTGTGTTTTTCGAAAACTAAAAATTAGTTGAGAACTCTAGCTACTAAATTGATCGCTAACCTCTGGAGGGGTTGGAATATATAGAGTACCCTCACGTTACCATGAGTCGAGGATACGCAAGGATAACCAAACCCCCAAACACTCCTCCTTAGGGTACCACTACTAGGGAAAACCCTAGTACCGATGGTTTTACCCCTAGTAGTAACGCTGGGGCCAGCGCTACTGCTAACGCGCCACAGCTAACTCTTAAAGTAGCGCTGGGTTGAAAGCGCTACTGGTATCTATGTTAGGAGTAGCGCTGGAATAAGTAGAGCGCTACTTCTAAGCCATCACTACTGCTAATATTCCAGCGCTACTGCTAATATTCCTTCTTTTAATATTTAATTCGTATCGTATTTATGTCCCCCCTACGTATTTGTGCATGCTCTATACAGTGGTGTCATCATATCATAATAAACATGCATAATTTGCATCACATCATACACATAAAGTACTCCCTCCGTCCCAAATTTTTTGTCTTATATTTGTTTAGATACGAATGTATCTAGTCAAATCTAGTATTTAGATACATCCATTTCTAGACAAAGCTAAGACAAGAATTTTGGTACGGAGGGAGTATCATGTCATATAACTCATCATCATCTTACGTACTCATCTAACAACTCATCATCATCTTAATCATATACCAAGTTATCATATGATACGCATAAAGTAAAACAAAGAAACATCATAATAGTCATCATATGCATGCATCCTAATCGATCATGCCAAGTTAATATAAACCAGAATAACTTATCTTTCATAAGACCTAGTCCTCGCTCTTAGGTATAATGTCATAAAACACAATAACACATATGTCTCCATGATGAAGCACAGAGATCCAACGGTCTCCAACTTGTGGCTTGCGATCCTTCTTTATTTCTCTCCATGCTTCAATTTGGAGCCTTTTTTATTTTGATTTGAGGTTACTCGAGTATGGAGCATTGAACTCAGCCCTCAGTGGGCTTTTAATTTCATATGACCTTCTGGGTGCATCAACAAAGGAACTACATCATGTGGCAGTTGCTATTGAAGAACATAATAATAACCTAGTTAGCAATGTAATTAACACCATTTATGCAATATTAGAGCGTACTTAATTAGGAAAATCTTACCACAATATTTCGGCGAATGTCATCCGGCCTCAACCTATGCACTAGTGGCATGTAAAATGTATAATTTTGGCCAATTCCAAAATTATACGGGAAGGTATCCCTAGAAACCAGAACACGAAGAAGAAAGTAGAGAAGAACATCCTTCTCCTCCCAAGTTAGATGTGATCCACACATGTAGTGTGTCGTGTCAATTAATTTCCATAATTCACTCGAAGAAACGAAATAAGATGTAAATTATAATTTAAAAAATTTAGTATATGGATGAACACCAACTATTTCTAAATATAGAATACAAATTACTTGACAAATATGGTTGAGGAACTCACATGGAGGTAAAACAGGAAGCATATCGACAACCACCCAAATGTCGATGTTGCGTGGCATATTATCTTCAGGACGAAGATCGAAGGTTATTTCCATACCCTCGTGAAATCCATATGCCTTGCAAAGATCTTCCCAATTTGGGCACCCAAATTTTGTTTGAAAAACTGAATTAAATACTTTGATAACAAATGTGTGACCATATATAGTCCTCAGGTTAACGCTCCTCATCTCAATTCTCTCGTGGTCTTCGAAACCGAGCCTCTCCGACACATATCTTCTTGCATGGAAAGGGAGGAACATATCTCCATTCTTGTCAACTTCATGCTGAAGAACCTATCGTCTCGCAGGTGAGGCGTGTCGCACATACCCCGACAGTCGTCGCAATATTCACACTCCCAGTATTCATCGTCAGACATTTCCTGTTTTAATGTGGTAAATGTGTAAACAACAACCGTGACACTATATCAAAAGAATTGAACATCTATATATAAACAGAAGCATGAATAATAAAAAGGGATTTATGTTTTGCCGGAATGTTGATTCATTACCCTTTCTGGCAATTCCCAAGCACTCCATATTTCCTAGTTTCTAGCACTAGTCATGACGAAATTCACGGAAATTTTCGGCATGACCTTTGCTAAATAGTGGACATATGGAGCACCTAAAATTTGTCGGGACGGAAATGAAACAACATTCCGGCAAAACATAGACCACTCGGACATTCCGGCAAAACTTAGCACAACTTAGCAAGCAAAATTGAGAAACTCACTACTGTTTTATGCATTAACACCAACTAAAGGATGATATTTGTAGGTTGGTGAAATATGTATGTGCCCTTTTTCCTCTCCAAAGTTTAAATAAGTTGTTTGAAACCATTGATTGTCTAATTCAAACCTAATGTGCCTACTTACATGAAATTTACAAACATGATTTTTTTTCCTTCTTTCTAGTTAGCCCATCAAAAGATCTTCAACAAACATATCTTGATTTTCTTATTAACATGCATCTCAAAATGACATCTTGAACCGATGGCCCTAAAATCAAAATGGCAGCAACCTTGGGGTGCCTAGAGAGGGAGGGGAGGGGGGCGGCGACGCCTAGAGGGGGGGTGTGGGGCTTACCGGAGCGGGATGGGGAGGGGGCTTACCGAAGGGGGAGAGGGGAAGGGGGCTTACCAGAGCGGGAGGGGAGGGGGCGGTGGCGAAGGCGACGGAGGCAGCGGCGACGATGACGGCGGCGAGGGAGGCGGCGGCAACGACGACAGCGAGGGTGGCGGCGACGGCTTGAGATCGAGGAGAGAGCGGGGTGGGGTGTGGGGGAGAGTTAGGAAATTTTTAGGCACGGCGGGTGTTAACTCAACATAGGAATAGCGGTGGTAACGTAGAAAGCGCTACTGCTATTGTAGTTAGCAGTAGCGCTTTTACAACGCCAGCGCTGCTAGTAAAGCTACTACGGTTACGTCGTTGGGCCTCTTTTAGCAGTAGCGCTCGATGCTACGTAGCGCTACTGATATTGATCATAGCAGTAGCGCATGATTAGGAACAGCGCTGCTACTATAACTACTGCGGGTGGCCTCATTGGTCCATGTTTATCAGTAGCGTAGATTATAGGGCCTGCGTTAGTGGTAAGGACATTAGCAGTAGCGCTGCGTTGTGTCCATCGCTACTGCTAAATAGAAGCAGCGCGTTCTACGTTCCAGCGCTACTAATAGGCTCCTACCTATAAGGTTTTTCCTAGTAGTGTACTTATCTCTTTGTGAATTTCCTCACTAGATAGAGAGTTATCGATAATAAGTATATGAGTTCTTCGGACTAATGTGAGTATTCGATTGTTGGCACTTCCACCATCCATATTTTGCTAGCCTCTTCGGTACCGTGCATTGCCCTTTCTCACACTGATACTTGGTGCAAACTCCGCCGGTGCATCCAAACTGATGACATGATACGCTCTATCATACATAAGCCTCATTATATCTTTTCTCAAAATAGCCACCATACGTACCTATTAAGGCATTTCCATAGCCTTTCTAAGATACATTGCCATGCAACATCCACCATCTCATGACTTCATATTCATGGCATACATGCTTTTGCTTGATCGTAAAGCCGCATGATAGTTGGGCCTTGCCCCAACTATTGGTATTTGACGCGCTAGTATCATTGCATATCCTGCTACACTGGCAGAGGCATACATTTGCATACATCATGATAGTTTTCACTTGTATTTATGTTGAGTACTTCTTATAAAAGTGTGATGATTTTTATTTATCTTTTGTAAAAAGTAGAGTGTTGCCCTTAATAGAGGAAAAGGTCCCAAAGGGTACAAAACAAAAGATCCCAAAGAGGACAAATGAGAGATAAGAAGAAAGAGCCAAAGAGGCCACAAAAGAACTAAAAAAAATGAAAGGAGTGAAATAAAAAGAGAGAAGGGGGCAACACTACTATTCCTTTGAAAGATCCACACTCGTACTCGATTGCTATATTTGTACTACATAGAGATTATCATTCATGCATAAGTATGTGGGGACCCTTACACTGTTGAACTTGGTTTGCATATTCCAATGATGAGCCTTCTCAAATGAGCTCTAGGTCTTCATGAGCAAACAAGTTGGATGCACCCCCACTAGTTCCATTGCAGAGCTTACCTTAGCTCATATGTGCATCCATTACATGGCAATCCCTACTCCTCATATCATATCTATCATTCGGCTTTCTCTTGCCTATGGTTGTCTTCATTGATGTGAGCCTTTCACACCGTTTTGACTTCCTTCCCCGTCATTATTCTATTTGTCATCCTAAGTGCCAACATATATTTCTTACGCTCAGTCATTGCATGAGTGCTCAAAGTCGAAAGGGAAGGGATCATTTTGACTTGTGCCTGACTAGTGGTCTTGGGATGAGTCAAAATAAGATTCTGAAGGAGACAAAGTGTGAGGTTTAGTAGATTGAGTTCTCAATTAAAAATATATATTTTATGATCTCAACCCATCTCCCACTTCTTGCACGCAAACACCATTTGGAGAGATTCGAGTCACGGACAACGAGAGCTCTTGCACCTTTATGTTCTTACTTTGCTAAACTCAATACTAAATACACACTATTGCTTGTCATTGTCTTGACTTGAATTGCATATCTTACTTGCTTTACTTTGAAGTTCTTATATGCATGTTAGCATGTCACCACCGAAATTATTATGTTATCATTTATCTACTCGAGGACGAGCAGAAATTAAGCTTCGGGATGTTGATATGTCCCAAACGTGTCTATAATTTCTACTTGTTCCATGATCTTTTGGGTGACAATGTTATATGTTTTGCTACACTTTTATATCATTTTACCCATATTTTGACTAACCTACTAACTCAGTGCACCCAGTGTCAGTTTCTATGTGCTGATGTCTACTTTGCAGGGGCTTCTACCCAATTTTCCAAAGCCCGAAAAATTCCAGGAAAATATATAAAAAAATCAGTGAAATAGAAGCTTACGGATCACCAAAGATGGGCCAGATGCGAGCCACGGGCTGCCCAGGCGACCTGCTGGCGCGGCCAGGCCCTAGGCCATGCCAGGAGGTCGTCTGGGTGGGCCCCACCTCCTCCGGTGCCCTCCTTTGGCCTATATTTAGTCCTCCGCGAGGAAACCGTTCCACAACTTCCAGAATCGCGAATTTCTCCATCGTTCCGACGCCGCAGTGCTTCCGAGATCGGGAGCATTAGGAGACCTCTTCCCGGCACCGTGTCGAAGGGAGGATTGACCTCCGCGTGCTTCTCCGCCGCCATGGACGCTTCCCTGACATGCCGTGAGTAGTCCTCCTTGGACCACGAGTCCATGACCAGTAGCTATGTGATGTCTTGTCTCCAATCTTGTGCTTCAATGCTTAGTCCTTGTGAGCTACCCTACATGATCAAGGTATCTATGTAATTCTCTTGCTATTGCTATGCTCGGTTTGTTGGGATCCGATGGATTATGAGATTATGTTCAGATTGTTATGAGTTATATATTTGATTATCCTTTTATATTATGTTCCTTAGTGATTCATGCATGTTCTCCGTTGCTATTTATTGCTTTGGCCGAGTAGTAGATTGCAACTCCAAGAGGGAGCGTTAGGCATGATTGTGGGTTCATGCCCCTCGATGTCTAGCTTGAGTGACACAAACATGAGACTAGGGGATGTGTTGTTGCCACCAGGGGGAAAACAACGTTGTTTGTGACCACGGTTGCAAGGATTGTTTACCTTACGCATAGTTCGTTAATGCAGTTGTCCGTTGCTTTGAGTTTACACTTTGGGTGGGACTCACAACTTAATACCAGCGAGATGTTCTAGATAGAAATCTCAAGGTGGATGATTAGTAAGTAGATGCTGATGAATAAACATTCTACTTGTCTTGGGGTACTTCCCATTTCTATTGAACCTCTAACTATTAAGTAGCATAATTAGCATTGTAGTACGTTTATAATTCTGTCAATTGCCCAACAGCGATTTGTTTACCCAAGCATAGTTGTTTATCGTCTTTTGGGAGAGAGACATCACTAGTGAACATCATGTGACTCCAGTCTATATCACCATCATTGTTTACACCTCCATCATTTTCCTCTTACATTTACTTTTCTGTTGCAATCACCACTACTATTTCCCGCTTGTGTTTTGATCCTTTGTGAATTACAAGGCCAGAGAGATTGACAACCTCTCTGAACTGGTTGGGAGGAAAGTTATTTGTGTGTGTGCAGGTGCACGTCTACTGCTAGCGCCAGGGTGGAAGACACCTACTTGTTGAGCCTAGGAGTCCTACTGGTTTGACAAACCTTACAATTCCCGTGTGAGGGAATGCTTGCTGCTGACTACATCTCAACCTTCCACTTGGGGTAACCAACAAGGTGCGAGAAGTATATACATCATCTCGTCATCAATTATACATTGGTAAAAAAATTGGTAAATTGATAACATGTATTAGATAGGAGAAAAACATGCTATTAAATAGATGGTTTCTCACATGCAGCCAACATTCCACTAATTCCAATCATATGAATTTCATCACATCACATAAAAAGAATGGAGTATGTCATATTACCTGCACCTCGGGGCGCATTTGTTACCTTCTGTGCATCTTTGATCTACAACAGTAATAGTTACTTAGCATCTCCCATGGCCAATAGGTGACAAGTTAGTAGAAAATAAAACAAAGCAAGTGCTCTCGATTCTTAACATAGCACATGGCCATGCAATTGATTTCCCCTTAGCATCTGCCATGGTACGCATGTCGCCATATGGACGAGGCAAGACAGTTTTCCTTTTGAACACTAAATGGACAACAATTTCAACAAATTGAGAACCTAGAGGCTCACCCCCACCACAACCTTTGGATTATCTGTTTGAATTGTTCCTTTGTTAACAACGACACTTAAAGGTCTAGTCATGCTATATAGTATGACATCTCTTCCACCCTAAAGGGAAAAATTGTAATTCAGAACATAATTTCATTCTAAAGAAGCATCATATTGACAAATTATTGTTAGATGAATTATCATTTACACTTATGTCAAATGAAAGATTTACCCATTGTTGCCTGTCATGTTTGTGTGCATTAACAACTCTTCTTCCAATAACATTTGACTCAGCCACATCCTCGAGAATATAATTACCTTGTTTAGTATTACTAGCTTCTCTTGTTCTTATGCCTTACATCAAAATCAAGCATTGTAGATGTTATTACATGTTCCACTATTGCACATGTACAATATAGTAGAACTATAGTGCTACCTATTGTCATGTTGTAGGTATGCTATTGGTTTCGTCTCGTTGCCCGTGTGAAGACGAAAGAAGTTCCCTCATCTCAGCCATTTGCCTCTTCATGTCATCCATTTCTGCCATTTTCTTCTTCATGTCGTCCATTTGTTCTTGCAGATGTTCCACTTTTTGGTCAGATACACGACACGCTTCCATTGCCATTTGAAGCTTTGTAGATTTATACTGCTTGGTTCCATGCAACTCTAGTTCAGATGGAGTTGGCCCCAATCCTATAGAACGAACATATCCATTATTTTCTTTTCCACAAAAACAAATGCAAACAAATCACCATCCTTAATACCATTCTCCACTAATTCAAGATGCGTTTCTGCTACATCTTGAAGTTCTTTCTGTAAATTTTAGGAATGTGTTATGTGCTCCTAGTATTTACTACATACATAAAAATATGAAAGGCATCAAAAAGTTCAAGTGCATCTAAACTTACAATTCTTAATGCTGACCCTTTTTGAGGAATTCCACTAATTCGATGTGTATGTGTTTCAATAAATAGTTCATGTCTATGAGGACGACGCTTGAGCACCTCGGTCTATGTCAAGTAATCAAAGGATTAAAACAGTGAGCAAGATGTAGAAACATCTAAGTTCAAATAAGGACTGCATATAGTTGCATACCATTTCAGTCTCAACCCGAGCAAAACTCTTAGTTCCATATGTGTGATTTTGAGTATTATCTGATCGAATATTTTTGCCTCTTATTGAGCGAGCCTGTCACAAGATCATGTCAAGCAAGCAGAATCGGATGTCAATACCAACCTATCAAAGAGCATACCTTAGCTTTTGGAGTTAACTAAAATGCAACAAGCAACTTCCATTGGCCAGGATGAACTCTAGCATCACATGATGCTATAAGTTCATCATAGTCATATGATTCATTATAATATTCCCTCTTTAGGTCATATGATTTGAAGTCTTTCCATTTAATTTGTGTAGTTTTATATACCATTGGAAAACTTGTCGGTCTAATTCCCAAAACAACAGAAAAATAGGCATTGAAATAAAGAAATTAGAGAACAATACTAAGATAGCATCCAAGACATAAGAACAGTCCATAAACTCATTACCTTTGCCTCCTTCCATAAATCAAGCTTTTTAGACAAAACCTTCCTCCAATCATCAAATTCAACCGGAAAACCCTTGGTTCTTATTTGTGTTCTAACAAAGTTAGCAAACTGTGTTGCAGATTTACCACAAGGCTGGCCATATTCATTGATTTCCAACTTGAGTTTAGGCATGTTTTCCCTTCCCCATATGCTTTCCATGGCAGTAACTTTCCTGACCTCCCTTTCTGGCCTAATACACAATAAACACAGAAATTATGTTTAGTACTATAAGCGCATTATCATTCAATTGCAAGATACACACATGAAAGTCAAGGACCATACCTTCAAGTTCATTCAATACAACCTCAGGTTCATTCAAAACAACCACATGTTGGGTCAAAATTTCAGATGTTAATATTGATGTAGACCGCAGTTGCCGGTCTAGAGCTACGGTTTCTAAAACAAAAAATTTATTTTGTCTCTACAATTAACCACATAAATCAGTGTTAAGTATTGAAAATGGGATACCATAGCAAATCCAATTTTCAGCTTTACATATTCAAGTGTAGCAACAATACCTTTTTGTTCTTTCTGGGAGCAGGTTGACATTGTGACTGAAATGCATCCGATAGACCTTTAAGATTCAAAGTTCTCTTCATGTTCTCATTTTGTTTTCTGAGTACTTGAACTACATTTCTATTCTTTTCAAGTTCATATTCAGGAATTCTTTCTGTGCTTTTTGATGGGGTTGCCATTTTTGCTCCGGCTCGTGTAAGTGTTTACAAATGAGTTAGGAGTAGTTGAACTAAAATAACAAAAAAAATTTACACAACTGCCAAATAAAATGCAGAAGATTGTTATCACACTTACTTCCTCTTTGGTGTAGAAACAATTATTCCATCTATATCAGTCCTTACATGAGAAAATTTGGTATAATCAATGTTGGGATCTATTAACAACCCCTTATTACCATTTTTCATCATCATCCATATTTTCATCATCCATAGCTGCCATAGACTACACACCAACCTTCATCATCAACCTCTGGAACAAAGAAAACTTGTGTGGCTTGTGATGCTAAGATGTAAGGTTCATCTTATAACTTATCGCCCCTACCAAATAAATGGTTGAAGTTAACAGTTGTAACCCCAAACTGGTCTGTTTTTACCCATTTGCCTTGTTCATGATTGTCAACCCAATCACATCGAAATAATACCATATATCCTTTTTGGTAGTAGTTTAGCTCAACTATCTCCTTAATAATGCCATAATATAGTTCTACCCCTCTTGAATTTTGTGCAGATATAGCTACTCCACTATTTTGAATAGGTTTACCATCATTAGTTGAGCGTGTATGGAAATCAGACCCATTAGTGGTATAGATGTTCAATTTTCTAGCAATCAAGAAAGGCTCTTGGGCTGAAATTTGAATTTCTTCTGATACTTCGACACTTCTTACGAATAATGCCAAGACATGAGTATAGAATTCTTGTTAGTGACAATGGGTTAACATGATAGGTCAAGTCATGTCCTACTTACATGTTGTCTAAACCACTCGTGAAACTTCTCATGTTGCATACTATTGATTGCTTTTTCATTGGGAAGACCCATTGAGGATAGGTGCTCGCGATGTTTCCTAAAATTGTCTATAAAATTAACTATTATAAGGAAAATAAAATAGGAAGAGATAATATTACTATAAGGTGGGTAGCTTACTTCACATAAGGTTTTATTTCATTGTGGTTGAACAAGAGATGTCTATGTGCTTGGATCCAAGAATTGGTCGATAATGATACAATGCTACCCAAACCTTGCCCCTTGTGACAGAAGTATGGATTGGTTCTAGATGTTTCATTATTCATCACCTCAACATTCTTATCTTTCTGAATGAACCCAGTCTCACACTCTTTTAGATAACGAGCACAAAATGTAAGGCTATCATCTAACCAATAACCCTCAGGAATTGATCCTTCTAGATGGCTTCTAGTGCGAACATATCCTTTGCAGTTCCCCAAATACGTACATACTACATATTGTAAGCATTTCTATCGAGACCCTCTCATAAAAAAATGCTATTATATTTTGTTTAGAAGATCACCTTTCTATGGACCATATGATCCGGAAGTGTACTGGACCACTAATTCTTACTTGGGCTAGCAAATGCACCATCAAGTGGATCATGACATCAATAAAACTTGGTAGCAATATAGTTTCAAGTATGCTTAAGGTCTCAGCTATTTCAGCCTCTAAAATTTGCATATCACCGATGCAGATACACAGGTGAGCAAAGCTTCTTGAAGAAGTAACTAACACGAGTCAATGCAGCATATACTCTTGTTGGTAGTATCTTTCGAATCGCAAGAGGAAGTAGGTGCTGCAATAGAATGTGATATTCATGGCTCTTGAGTCCAAAAATCTTCTTCTCAGCTACATGGATACAACATCGTATGTTAGCTGCAAAGCTTGTGGAAACTTGACTCCCATCAATACTTGGAGAAAATGTTTCATCTACTCAGGTGTCAAAGTATATTGTGTTGGAGGTATACACAATTCACCATCGTCTACCTCAACAGGATGAAGGTCCTCCATAATACCCAAAGCTTGGATGTCTAAGCGTGACTTTGCGTTATCCTTTGACTTTCCCTCAAGGCCCAAAAGTGTGTTAACTATGTTATTACATACGTTTTTTGTCTATATGCATCACATCAAAATTATGACGCAACATCAAATCTTTCCAATAGGGCAACTTAAACCACACAGATCTTCTTTTATGAAGGGGAGGTGATTCACCTTCTTTGCATTTTCTCTTGAGTGTCTTCCTCGCAGCTGGATCTTTTCCAAAGGATGTTTGAAGATTTGCAGTCAACTAATCAATTTCCTCACCTGTAAGAGGTATAGGTGTTGTCTTGTGCTCTGACGTGCCATCAAATAACTTTTTATTAGACCTAAACTTATGGTTGGATGATAAGAACCGACGAGGTCCCATATAACAATATTTGTGGCCCTTCTTTAATTGCAGAGAACAAGTAAATGAATGGCACTCAGGACAAGCTACCTCACCGTCGGCAGTACACCCATGAGTGTAGCCTAAACCTGGAAAGTCATGTATGGTGCAAAGGATGGCACCACGAATATCAAATATTTCAGACTTGGAAGCATCAAATGTCTTTACACCATGATAGTACATATCTACTAGATCGTGTACTAAAGACTCAAGATAGACATCCATATCACCACCAGGTGTCTTAGGGCTAGAAATAAGCAAAGAAAGGATGAAATTAGGCCGCTTCATGCACATCCAAGGAGGAAGGTTGTATGGAATCAAAAAGACTGGCCAAATACTATAGGTACTCCTTGTTGACCTAAATGGATAAATCCATATGTTGTTGCAGCCAACCTAAAATTGCGACTGTTATTACCAATTTGTGGATGTTTGGAATCAAAACCCTTCCAGAAAATAGCATGAGTTGGGCACCTAATCAAACCATCTTTGGTACGTTGTTCATCATGCCACCTCATGTCAGTTGTAGTTTTAGCAGACATAAAATATTTTTGAAGACTTCTTTTCATGGAAAAATAGCGAAGAACCTTTTTAGGAACTCTATGTTCCCTTCTCCCATCAGGACTCTTCTTTTCTGATTTCCACCTTGAACTTTTACATTTTGGACACTGATTCTCCTTATCAAATTCATTTCTGAATAGTACACAGTCATTTTCACACGCATGAATATAAACATACCCAATCCGAATTGATTTAACTATTTTCTTAGCCTCATTAAAAAATTTGGGAAGTGATGAGTCTTTGGGGAATGCATCACTAAGAAACTCAAGCACCATACCAAAACTTTTGTCACTCCATTGCCCAAGAAGTTTGATGTGGAGCAATTTGACAATAAAACGCAATTTTGAGAAGTTTTTACACCCATGGTATAGCTCTTTATTGTCATCATCATCGATCTTCAAATAAGCCTGGGTATCAGCATCAACATGTGTCCCAGGGTTGTTACTATCCTCATTATTGTTCTCTTACAACACCTCCATCATCAAATCCACAAGCTATGTCTCGCAAGAAATCAGCTAATTCATTATCTTCCGGTGAAGTCTCTACTTCCACATCATCTATATTTGGGCAAGAGTGGCTAGATTCTCCAAGAAACAACCATGTATGATACCCCTCCATAAAACCATCACATATCAAATGTTCACGTACTTTAGTTCCTGTTTTCCATTTAGAGTTCAAACATATCTTTCAAGGACATAAGATCTTGTTTCCATTTGTTGAATTCATAAAAGCAAACTCTATGAACTTGTCTACTCCCTGTAGATACTCATTTGTGTGCCTACATGTAATTTTTTTAGATATGAGAAGAATTCAAATTCATGGCATAATTATACCGCTTATGATGTCACAACAAAAGAAACTTGATGTACCTAGTCTTAGACAGCCATGTTTTGTCCATATTGCACCCTTTATATCAAATTTGCAAACTATGTGAATCATTAATCAGGCAACAGAAATACAAAACAATAGCTATTCAAGCAACAGATGGGTATCTATTGTAACAAGCAATTGCATTTGATTCAAGTACAAAGAAGATAATCTCAAGAGGAGTTGATTCTTACTCACGAACCGGAGATGGAGCTACGACAGTGGAGTTCGGAGATGAAGCCGGGGCAGTTATAGGTCCGGCACCAGGGCAACAACAGCTCCGGTAGTAGTAGCGAGCAGCTCCAGCAGCACCAAGAGGACAAATACCAGCAGCTTCAATAGCAGGGCGGCAACAGCAGCTTCGGCAGTAGGGAGACAATAGGAGCACTGGCAGCAACAGGCAGCAGGGCGGCTGCACCTCCGGCAGCAGATGGCAGCAACAACTGTGGCGGTAGCATCTCCTGCAGCAGATGGTAGCAGGGCGGCACCAGCTCGAGTAGCAGCAGCTCTGACAGGAGATGGCAACAACAGCTCTGATGACAGCAACTCCGACACCAACAGTAGCTCCGACAACAGCAGCTACGGCAGCTGCTCTGGTAGGAGCAGCAGTAGCTCCGGCAGCAATAGCTACAGTGACAGCAGCTCTAGCAGTAGCAGCTGCGGCAGTAGCTCCGGTAGCGCGACGATGGTGGAGGCCTGTGCGGGAGGTGGAGCGCACAGGAGGAGGAGCTGCAGCTGCAGCAGCACGGCAGCAAGGGACGCCGACGTGCAAGGGAGGCCAGCGCGAGGGGGATCCCGACGCGCGAGGGAGGCCGGCGTGTGAGGTGGAGCGTGCAGGAGGTGAAGCTCGAGGCTGGCGGCAGGGATGGCCAGCGCGCTTGAGGTCGAGCCCGAGGCCGGTGAGCGTGAGGCACGGGTAGGGTTGCAATGGGCACGTGTTGGCTGATTTGGGGATATTTTCTCCTTGGCAAAAAAATTCATCCTCCCGCCTAAATCACGCGCCAAATTCGCGACCGGCCATGTTTTGACACGTGTCGACCTACGCCGACACTTAGTCCGTGTCCATACACCCTACCTATGCCGACACTTTTACTGTCAATAAGTGCGTGTATGTGGTGACTCATAAAGTGTTAAGGGACATACATATGCCGACACATACTATGTTGTACAACAAATACCAATACATGCATTGTATCTTTGTGGTTGCCGACACTTATTGTGTCGACAGTGATGTAACCTTGCCGACACATGATCCGAAGGCAATACTTAAAACCTACGCTAAAAAATATTTTGTGGGCATTAGTTAACCTTTGCCAACATAATGGTGTCACCTAAGCTCTATCGTGGTGTAGTGTCCCCGACAACGGTGCCATAATAGAGGTTGATGTCCACTACACAACTTTATTCTTGTAGACGTTGTTGGGCCTCGAAGTGTAGAGTTTTGTAGGAAAACAACAAATTTCCTAAAGTGGATGACCTAATGTTTATAAAAAGATGGTCTCTCTCAAACAACCCTGCAATCAAATACAAGAAATCTCTTGTTTCCCCAACACACCCAATACAATGGCAAATTGTATAGGTGCACTAGTTCGGCGAGGAGATGGTGATACATGTGTAGTACAAATAGTAGTTATAGCTTTTTTAATCTAAAAATATAAAAACATCAAGGTAGAAAGTAGAAAACACCGAGCAAAACGGTATATTAATGTATGAAAATAAGACCTAGGGTTAGTACTTTTACTAGTGCAATCTCTCAACATTGCTCACATAATAGAATCACATTATCACCCCTCAACTTGCAACAAAGAATCACACCGAAGTTCATAATTAGCGGAGAACTTAAGATGAAATTGGCGTAGGTAGTACAACCACCTTAAAGTTATTCTTTCCGATCAATCTTTTGAGCTATTCCTATAAGTGTCACAAACAACCCTAGAGCTCATACTAGAATAACTCCTATGATACATGTCAATCAACCCTAATGTAACCTAGATACTCCAATGTCACCTGAAGTATCCATGGTTTAATTATACGACATGCATCAAACAATTTCAGATTTATCATATTCAATCCAACACAAAGAACTTCAAAGAGTACCCCAAGATCTGTACGAGAGAACACAATATGAAAACATGCACAGAACTGCAGGGTCACTTGAATCCACAAGTTGATGCCATAAGATATATTAAGTGAATCAATAGAATACCCCAATGTCACTATGGGTATACGCATGCAAGACATACATAAGTGTTCTCAAATCCAATATTCGATCCAACATAACGAAATCTCAAAGGGAAAGATTCAATTCATCACAACAAGGTAGCAAGGGAATAACATCATATGATCCAACTAGTTTAACAAAGCTGGTGCTACATCAAGATCATGACATCTCAAGAACGAGAGAGAGAGAGAGAGGGAGAGAGAGATAGATAGATAGATAGATAGAGAGAGAGAGAGAGAGGGAGGGAGAGAGAGATATGGATAGATACACTACTGGAATTCCTATATTTGCCGTCTGCCAAATCTTTGCCATCAGCCAGCAGACGGCGAAGAACCTCTTTACCGTGTGTTGGCAAAAAACAGACGGTAAAGAGGAGGCTGATGGCAAAATACATATTTTCCATCAGCCACCTCTTTGCCGTCTGTTGACTGACGGCAAAGGTAGGGATGGAAGACGGCAAAGCTATCCCACCCCACCCCTCCTCTCTCCCCATCCCACCCCGGCCCCACCCACCCCTTTGCCGTCTGCCTGACTAGCTTTGCCGTCCGTGGCAGACGGCAAAGGGGATCCATGGCAGACGGCAAAGGGGATGGACCCCCCAAATGTTAACGGTCGCCGCGCGCCCCACCTCTCTCCTCTCTCCCATGCACTCTCTCTCACTGCTCTCCCCTCAGCGCCGCCGCAGCCCCTCAGCGCCGCCGCGGCAGCCCCCGGCCCCCAGCGCCGCCGCCGCCCCACCGCCGCCGCCGCCGACGCCACCCCCACCCCACCTCGCCCCCTCTCTCTGCGAGCACCGCCGCCTCCCTCGTCGTCACCCTCCGCCCGCACCCTCGCCCTCGCCCTCCTCGTCGTCCTCCCTCCGCCCGCACCCTCGCCCTCGCCCTCCTCGCCGTCCTCCCTCCGCCCGCACCCTCGCCCTCGCCCTCCTCGCCGTCCTCCCTCCGCCCTCGCCCTCCCATCAGCGGCCAGACCCCCTCCTCGCTCAGCGGCACTCCTCCCTCCACCGGCTTGGAGCAGCAACCCCATGGCAATGACGAGGTCACCCGGACGCCATTGACTCCCGAGACCAGCGTCGGAGCCAGGAGCAGCAGCCCTTCGACCGATTCCTCTCGCCCAAATCACAAGGTGAGCTCCAACAATGGATTTCTACCAATGTTTTTTGACTTTGGATAAGTACTAGTGGACTGGACAGAAACTTGTTATGTGTTGAATATCCCTTAATTAGTTTATGCCACCACAATCTTGTTTTAGTTTAGGTTTAGGTTTAGATTTAGTTTTAGTTTAGGTTTATGTTTAGTCTTAGGTTTATGTTTAGTCTTAGGTTAGTTTCCTGTTTAGTAGAAGAAAATAAGAAAAAGTAGAAGAAGAAGAATAAGTAGAAGAAGAAAAAAGCAGAAGAAGAAGAAGAAGAGCTAGAGGAGGAGGAGGAGAAGAAGAAGAATATGGTCCGCTCATGGCGGATGCCGGCGAGGGCGTGGAGAGAGACGACGCAGGCCGTCGCCGTAGAATCTGCGGCCGGGTCTGGTGCGTCGTTCGTCTCGTCCGCCTCGGTGTAGTCGACCGTCTCCAAGTAGAAGAGGCGAGGGCACACATGTGTCGGCGTGTAGGGCTCATCGCAGTTAGAGCAGAGACCCTGACGTCGATGCTCCTGCTGCTCGGCCGGGGACAACCTGCGGAAGGTCCGTGTGGCGGCCGGAGGTGCGGCTGTTGCGGCTGGCGGAGGCCGGCCCGGTGCTGGAAGGGTCGGCACGGGTCGACTGAGCTGGCGGCCGCCCTGTCCGGGCGGTTGCTGCAGTGCCTGTGCCTGCGTATAGATCGGACCCGAAGATGATCCGGCTGCCCACGCGGGAATTGGCGATGGCGATGACGGGAACTGCACCTGGTGCA